>NW_028148957.1:0-10244 GCF_965112155.1 Podarcis liolepis | reverse complement strand
CGCATAGAGATGCCTCTTGAAGAGGCAGCCTGGGCTTATCTGCTTGCTACTTGAAGAGGTTGTCGGCCCGCTAACTTCATGTCAATTTGGCCTCCCATGATGCACCTCCCGCCACAAGGCCAGCTGGACTCGGGCGCCCATGTGCCCTGCATGACCAGCTTGCATCACCTCTGCCTGACGAATGCAATCCTCAGATGGGGCACTTCTGAAAGCACTGCATGCCCCAGACCAGACCTCTGCTAAGTTTGTACAGGAGGCAGTGGCGTAGCGTGGGGGGTGCAGGGGGGGCCGGCCGCACCGGGCGCAACATCTGGGGGTTAGGGTTAGGGGGCGCAAATCCACAGGTTAGGGGGCGCAAATTACTTGCCTTGCCCCGGGTGCTGACAACCCACGCTACGCCACTGACAGGAGGAATGGAGTTCCAAGCTGAATTAAAATGCAGCGAGGTCTCTTTTCTTCTTCTTCTCTTTTTTTCTGGCCCTCTTAACATTTTATTACTATTATTTTTATATATAATTTTTTTTATTGGGTTTTTCAAATTAAAGTTTTTCATACACATATCCAACATAAAAATAAGATTCCAAAGAATCTCCTGGACTTCCCTCCCCCCCTTTGTGGGTCCTATTGTTAATCATTTCCTCCTGCATCTTCTGTAACAATCCAAACCTTTTACCTCTCCATTATATCCAAAATTCACCATGAAACTACAAGTGTTATTCCAATCCTACTAACGGTTTTAACTGTTTACAATGGTTTTTAAGATAAATTATAAATTTCCCCCATTCCTTAGTAAGATTTTGGTCTTCCTTTTTTCTGATTCTTCCGGTCATTTTTGCCATTTCGGCATAATCCATCAACTTAACCTGCCACTCTTCTCTGCTAGGGCCCTTATCTTCTTTCTATCTCTGGGCTAATAACATCCATGCAGGCAGCAAGGTCCTTTTCTTTTGCCATGTTTCAAATTGCCTTTGCATATCATTGTACATGGCGGCATGGTGACATGCTGCCTTTCCAAGCGGCCTGCTTTCTGTCCGCACCAGTGGGTGGAACAAGGATGTGAAAGTTTGCGTAGAGCTTATGTTTTCAAATCGAATCGAAGGTGGTTGTAAGGGGCGGGGGACATAGACAGAACTATTCTGCCTGGCTTTCAATTTGAACTTAGCCTGATCTTTTATTCCCCTTCCTTCCCTCCTCCTCCCCTTTTTATGAAGATTACCCGTTCTCCCCTGGTCTCCTTGCTGGCCCAAATAGGACTAATTTAGCCAGCTAGCCCTGGTGATCATTTAATGTTTATTGGATGGATTTCCCCCCTAAACTGATTTTTGATTTTATTGTAATTCATGTTTTATATTGTATTTTATGCTGGTTTTTGTAGCATCAGTTAAGTGTTTTAAATTTGTTGTTAGCTGCCCCAAGCCCAGTTTTCTGAACCAGGGAGGGTGGGGTATAAATAAAAAAATATTATTATTTATTATTATGTAAATGCAGTATTTCTCTAGAAACTGCAAGGTAGATGTGGATTGTGGTTAATGTCATCTATGCAGCCAGTGGCGGAACATATGCCCACACTGCCCAGGGTGGGCACGCTCCCAAGGGGTGTGTGGCGCAGAAGATGCCTCCCAGGTGCTGGATAGCCGTTTGGTGCCCGGAGCAGCGCGCATGCCCTGCAGCTGGGGGCAGAGCAAGCCATCCATAGGGGCGGAGTGAGACATGGGGGTGGAGCAAGCCACCCATGGCAGACATTCAGTGCCCCACCTGCCCGTGACTCCCAAGCCTTCCCCAAGCTGTCAAAACGAAGGAGGAAGGGGGGAGTGCTGCTGGCAAAGTGGCGCAGCTCCCCCGCTTACCCCGATGGCTTGGGGTAGGCGTGGGAATCGCGGGCGCGTGGTGCACTGAATGTCGCCCCCCCTCAGTGTGGGCACCCAGGGCGGTCGGCCCCCACCGCCCGCCTTCCTACACCCCTGTACACAGCTTCACTAACTGAAGGGGAAAGCACACCAGAGGCAACACCAACACTTGTTGTGCTCACAGCCTTAGTGTTGCAGCTGCAGCCCTATGGAAGCAAAGACCGTCTGAAACGAGGCAGGCACCAAGCATCATCATATTTAAGAATCTACTGGAGGCTTTAAAAATGGATCTGTTCAATAAGGCTTTCGCTGAGGTATGGCTCCATTTTCCACTGCAACTTGCTGTGTTGCAGTTAAGATAATTTTGGACCATAAACGTGTTGCCCTCCTGCCCACTCGCCTTGCGAAGAACAGCTGAACTGTCTTGTTTGTCTGGCCTGGATGCATTTAATCATTATGGAGAAAGCGCTCCCAGCAGAGATGCTCCATCCATCAGGAAAACTCAGCCCAATCGATACGCCCTGCCCTTTGGAGCTTGTCTGGCCATTCAGCTCAATCAGCACCCTTGTCTCCCTAGCCGAGAGGCCTCGTCACCTAACAATAATTACACATGGCCACTCGTTAACTCTGCGCCTGTTTTGAATCATCTGAAGTACGTTGCTCCAGATAGCTCTGAAGACTTGGTGCCATTGACCTGTAAGTGGACAGCTCTTAACTCAAGAGCATGCAGAGTGGCTGTGCAAACTGCAGGGCCACTGTATGGTGAAGTCCACATCCTCCGAGCTCCACAGTGATGATGGCAGGTCCTCCTATTCCTGGGAGTCTTGGCACAATGCCCTCCCAACGTGGCTGGGGTACAATTCCCACCACTGAGTCCAAACGGACAATGGTCCAGAATGATGAGAACTGAGAGCCCAGCAAGATCTGGAGGGAACATCTGTTCTATACTGTTACGGTAAGTAAAGGTAAAGGGACCCCTGACCATTAGGTCCAGTCATGAACGACTCTGGGGTTGCGGTGCTCATCTCGCTTTATTGGCCGAGGGAGCCGGCGTACAGCTTCCGGGTCATGTGGCCAGCATGACTAAGTGAACCAGAGCAGCGCACAGAAATGCCGTTTACCTTCCCGCCGGAGCGATACCTATTTATCTGCTTGTACTTTGATGTGTTTTCGAACTGCTAGGTTGGCAGGAGCAGAGACCGAGCAACAGGAGCTCACCCCGTCGCAGGGATTCGAACCACCGACCTTCTGATCGGCAAGCCCTAGGCTCTGTGGTTTAACCCACAGCGCCACCCGTGTCCCATTCCTCAATTCTCCTAAAAAGCCACAGGAACTGCAATGACACACCATGCCTAGTTATGCTGAGCTAACAGAGTGTGGTAAAAATTTAGGTAGCTCATGTGCAAAGGAACATTGGAAGCTGTATTATAGAAACTCAGAGCATTGATTCACTGAGTGCTGTTGGGCTCATGTCCATCTTTCCGGCTTCCCATCCACATCTGGTTGGCTGCTGTGGGTTCAGGATGATGTTTGCAGACATTCTCCCAGGCTTTTGATGAAAACTCATCAGCATTTTTGTGTGAATTTCTCTTAGTGCACACATTTGGATGTGCAATTATACACAAAATAATCATTTTTTTGCAGTATTTTCACCAATACATGCATTTCTGCTAGCATACACATTGCTTGACTTCCTCGGCTGGAGAACAACATTGCAAAATTCGGAGACATGCGACTTTTCCCTTTGATTCACTCATCATTGCCTTAAAGTGCAAATGAGACGGATTCGCCTTTCAGTGTGAACTGAGTCAAATTCCTCCCCCATCCCTAGTTTGCCTCAATGAGTTGTTTGCAGCATCTCGGCGGCCCACAAGGAATACAAATTCACATTTAAAAAACAAATAAATGCCTGTTGTCTAGTGCAGAGGCTGAGCTGAAGAGGGTGGGAGGGATGACAGATGGCCATGTCCCCCTTTTGACTACCCCTTTGAAATCACCCCATCTAAATCTGGCTCGTTTCAAACTAGTGTTGACAACCCTCCTGAGCAACACAGAAATGAATCTGCGACCCGAACAAGGGTGGTTTATTTAGCTGCTGTTGTAAAACAGCAACCGAGTCTTCAAATCCACACAGAATGCTCCAAGGAGATGGACTGGGGGGCGAGGGGGGACAGTGGACAGTCCATCAACATTAGTCCCAGAAGATCTACCACAGCTTTTGGTACTAGACAAGCTGGGGTTTTATTTTTTGTCTGGCAGTTCCTTGAAATTCAACACCTGTCAAATGGGGAAGATATTCCACCCCACTGCTAAGGGAAAGAGCACCTCCATGCTGAAGATATTTGACAGATGGGAGGCTGTGCAGATGTCATTGCCCAGAGATCTGATAATGGATAAATACAAAGCAAACATTAGCACATCCCAAGCATCAAGATGTTCTGGGGACAACTCCTGGGAGAGCATGCCTCTAAGTCCCCGTGAAATCAGGTTGGCAGCTTATGAAAGATGCAAGACGACTTGCATGCAAGCCTCGCACTAACACCCGCCCACTCCAAAACAATAACCAAAGCATAGGAAATCAAATCCCGGCCCTAGTCTGCAGCTAGTTTGGAAATTAACAATGGGTGGTCGGTATTTGTTTGTTTGTCTCTTTACAGTATTTAATCCCCCGCCTGCCTGTCCTTCTAGATTCACGAGGCAGCTTAACAACAATGTAGAGTAGAGTTTGGTCCCAAAGGCACAACGGGTGATAGTGAACTGAACATAAGAAGATCCTGATGCATAAGGCCAATGGCCCATCTAGTCTAGCATCCTGTTCTCACAGTGGAAAACCCCTAAGCAGGATTTGAGCGTGAGAGCAAGCTCTCCTCCCGGAATACTGTGTATAATTCTGGGCGCCTCAATTTAAGAAGGATGCTGACAAGCTGGAACGTGTGCAGAGGAGGGAAACCAATATAATCAAGAGCCAGGAAACCAAGCCTTATGAGGAATGGTTGAGGGAACTGGGTATGTTTAGCCTGGAAAAGAGGAGACTGAGAGCAGATATGACAGCCATCTTCAGATATCTTGAGGGCTGTCACATGGACAAGGGAACAAGCTTGTGTTCTCCTGCTCTGGAAGGTAGGACTCAAACCAATGGCTTCAAGTTACAAGAAAAAAGATTCTGACTAAATATCAGGGAAAGCTTTCTGACAGTAAGAGCTGTTTGACAGTGGTCTCTCCTTCCTTGGAGGTTATTACGCAGAGGTTGGGTGGTCATCTATCATGGATGCTTTAGCTGAGATTCCTGCAATGCAGGGGGTTGGACTAGATGACCCCCGGGGTTCCTTCCAACTCTACAATTCTATGATTGTATGATCCTGTGGCTTCCAGCAACTGGTATTCAGAAGCACCACTGCCTCTGGTTGTGGAAGCAGAGCACAGCTAATAGCTATTGATAGCCCTCTCCTCCATGAAACTACACCATACTCAGAATTTCCATGGACTTCAAGGGGTTTACTCTGAGTCATGACTAACAATGGATATTGTTCAATGGGTTGGATTTAGGTGATGTTAGTTGCACTTATGACCCATTGAAAATTATGGGACTCACTAAAAGTACTCATCCTGCCAACCTAGCAGTTCAAAAGCACGTCCAAGTGCAAGTAGCTAAATAGGTACCGCTCTGGCAGGAAGGTAAATGGCGTTTCCGTGCGCTGCTCTGGTTCGCCAGAAGCGGCTTAGTCATGTTGGCCGCATGAACCGGAAGCTGTACGCCGGCTCCCTCAGCCAATGAAGCGAGATGAGCGTCGCAACCCCAGAGTCGGCCATGACTGGACCTAATGGTCAGGGGTCCCTTTACCTTTACCTTAAAAGTACTCAAGACGGTGTGTTTGTGATCATGATCTCCGCCCCTTTCCTTGTGTCAATATTGCCAAGCGCCTCATCTCCTAGCTGCTTTTACCGGAGGCAAATGGGCATTGCTTTGAAAGCAGAAGCTCCTCTTCCCTATCCCCTGTGGCTCCCCCTAACCCCATTCACTGCTTACCCAGCTTGATAGAGCATGGCTGCACATTATTCTCAGCAGCTGCTGCAGTGTCGCTGAGATAATGGATAGGGGCCTTTCATGCTCCCCTAAGATTTCCCAGGTATCAAAGGGATTATGGAATTTCCCAGTTCCTTTTAATTGCTTTCATCTCCAGCTCACATTCAAGTGGCAGGCTCATTTGCATATGTTTACTCCATGCCGGCTTGTGACACAGACCAAAATAAATATCTCTCTGCAGCCATGGTAACCCAAATGGCTGGCTCCCCATCTCAGGTCTCTGTTCCTCAACACAATAAACCAAGATGATTGTTTCATCTTCGGAAAGACTGTGTAATAATGCAGGGACCGAGTGCCTGAGTTAGTGAAGCTAGCAGTTCCAGACTACGGATGGACCAGTGCTTTGTTAGCTGGATACAGACCGTTAAGTTGAGACTAAATCCTGAGTGTGTTCAGGAATTAGGCAGAAGTCCTGTTATAGATGAGGCTACAATCCCCTTGAAATAAGATGTAGATAGTCAGGGCAGGGACTGGTCCTAGGTCCCTCATTGTCTCTGGAGGAGCAAATAGTCTCAATGAAAAGGAGTGCTTTTAAGCAGCTGCAGCTGGACATGGATAGCCTTGCCACAGTGGTCCATGTACTGGTAACCTGCCAGATAGACTACTGTAATGCACTTTATATTGGGCTGCCCTTGAAGATCTCCTCCTCCTCCTCCTCCTTCTTTGTATCCTGCTCATCTGACTGGGTTGCCACAGCCACTCTGGGCAGCTTCCAACATAATATACAAAAACACAACAGCAACAACAGCAGAACAGAACACCACACATTAAAACATCTTGAAGCTACAGCTTGTGCAAATTGCAGCTGCTCCCTTCTTGAGTGGACCAGCTTATCAGTACCATACAATGCCAGCCCTGAAGGAGTTTCATTGGCACCCAGTATTGACCAATTCAATGTACAGTCATACCTCGGGTTACAGCCACTTCAGGTTGCATTTTTTTCGGGTTATGGACCGCCGAAACCCGGAAGTACTGGAACGGGTTACTTCTGGGTTTTGGTGGTCGTGCATGTGCAGAAGCGCCAAATCGCAACCCACGCGTACGCAGACGCGGGTTGCGAATACTGCGGGTTGCGAATGTGCATCCCACATGGATCACATTCGCAACCCAAGTGTCCACTGTATTTGTGGTGGCTTATAAGGCTGACATGTGCCCTGCAGTTCTGCTGGGATTAGGACTGCGTAGACCAGCTCTAACACAGAAGGAAGAAACGGGGAGGGCTTGAGAGTCAGTGTGACATAGTGGTTAGAGTATTGGACCAGGACCTAGGAGACCAGGGTTCAAATCCCCACTCAGCCATGAATGAAGCTCACTGGGCCAGCTTAACCTACCTCGCAGCATTGTCATAAGGATGAAAATGAGGAGGAAGAGAACCATGTACACCAGCCTGAGTTCCTTGGAGGAAAGGTGGGATAGAAATGCAATATCTGGGTTGGAGGAGGTGGGAAGGGGGAGTAGAGATGCTGGCTTCCCAACCACAACCTTCCTGCAGAGTGGGAAGCCTCAGTGGTGGCCAGGGAAGACTTTGATCAGCTAAGTGGAGAGGCTGAACAGAAGGCAGCAGAGGCTGAATAGGAGCCCAGGCAGGAGGATGCAGCCTTGTTGCCTAGAACCAAGTGCCACCTTCACAGCTGGGAGCTTACTATTCCTCCCTCTTCTGTTTCTTCCTCTGTCAGAGCAGGCCAACCCAAGCCCAACTGTGACAGCTCCCCAGGGTTCATGACAAGCAGCCCTGTTATTTTATTTTGATAGAACTCTACTCATGCTTTTAGCTTGGTTCTTATTGTGCCCTGCCCTTGGATGGATTGGCAAGGAAGGGTGGGTTAAAAAACCCCACTCTTAAATAAATAAGTGCATACCCAACACCTATAGGCTTCTTGCTTCTCTGCAGAGCCCATCGGAAAGCGTAGCATAATCCATCCATTTTGCTCATCGTCTGGAACGGCTGCCTACAAAATCCAGGGCTTTTCCTCCCAAGGCTCCATAGGATAATCAATTAGCGGAGCCAAATGCATTGTGCCCTTAGTACACCCTGAAATAGAACACACAATTGACACTTGAGTCGATGGATTAGTCGTTGGGATATCCCAGTTGATTAAATCCTCCAAAGAATCACTCTCTTCTCACGCAGATCATTTAACTCTGACTTTCTCAGAGTAAGCTCTCAAAGCAATGCCTCTCCCAAGTTTAAAATACATGTAATCATTTGTTTCTTAGCAGGCTGTAAGTTTTTTATTGAGTCCTCAGATCAATAAATGATAAAGCTTTCCAGTTGTCCCATGTTGGCCTTCTCAACCAAGCAGGGGAGCTGTCCAGCTGTATTAACAATCAGAAGGCCTAAGACTGAGCAGGAGAGTAGCTGTACAGAAGATTTTAAGCCTGAGACTGTGTCTGTGGAGGTTGTTCCACCATGAACTTCCAGGCAGCAACTGAGGGATGAAGTACACAGCCCTGCAGATCCAAAAGTCTTCTTCTTTGGTGATCACTCGTAGCCGAGTAAGATTGTCTTCCATAAGCACGGTTTTAACAATGAATCTGTAAGTGACTGTGCAGGCCAATTCTGGATCCACACGTCCTTCCACGGTGGGGACATTGGTTTCCAGGCCGGAGTTGATCATGGTGAGGGTTTGCCAAACGTGCCTTCCTCTTCCTGCCAAACATGCCTTCCTTTCGTCCTGAGTTCGAGCATCTTCAAAGCCCATGACACCTTTGGTAAAGGCTGTTCTCCAACTGGAGCGTTCGCAGGCCAGTGTTTCCCATTTGTATCCAGGAGTGTGGATTTCCCCCACCTGGTGTCCTCCAGATGTTTTGGATACATCTTTCAACTGCTCCAGCCAGCATGGGCTGTGGTCAGGAATGATGGGAGCTGTAGATCAAAACATCTGGAGGACACCTGTTTGGAGAAGGTCACACTAGTTCATGGAACACTAGCTGAATCACGATCCTGACCATCCTTCTGACCCCGGCCTTCTGACATGAGTATGGCATGTTCTCTGGCATGTGGTTAAGTGTCTGCTGTACCACTGAGAACAAGGTTTGGTTCAGCCTTACTTCCATCACTGTTTATTTCATTTTGATTTATGTAACTAAATGTGTGCCCTGCTTAATGGTAAAAAGCCTATATGCACTTTATACAAAATATAAATTAAAATTGTCAGTGAAGGCCAGGTGTTCAAAGCAAGTTGATCTATTAAAAACAAAAACAAAATCAATACATATCTGTCAGGGGAAGGGGATTATTGATTCATCAAGGAAATTTTATATACTGTCATACCTTGGTTTTCAAACACCTGGAACTTGGACATTTTGGATCCTGAACGCTGCAAACCCGGAAGTAAGTGTTCCGGTTTGCAAACGTTTTTGGAAGCCAAATGTCTGATGCAGTTTCCACGCCTTCTGACTGAGTGCAGGAAGCTCCTGTAGCCAATTGGAAGCCGTGCCTTAATTTTAGAACGTTTTTGAATGTACTGTGCCTCTGAAACTCCATTTCCCTGAGCTCCAGGGTCAGCCCCACCATTAAGAAGTCCCTTCTGGTGAGGAATGCTGTGGGCACATAGTGGCAGTGAGGATAAGGTTATGGCTTTCCCCTAAGGAAGCTGGTTGCTCTCAGATGCTCATAAGTAAGATTCAGCTTGGGGGTGGGGACATCATTGGTTTATTTTTTGTTTTTATTATGTATTTTGGGGTTTTGGTCTTGTATTTTTATGTTGTGCACTGCCCTGAGATCTACAAATGAAGTGACATGCAAATTTATCAACAGCAGCAGCAGCAGCAGTTTAAGGTTTTAACCAGTCAACCAGCTCCTCCAGAGGGTTGGAGTCTCCCACTTGGTAGGTCTGGTCAGCCTATATAAGTTGGCTGTAGCTCTTTGCAGAGACAACTTCTTTTGCCTCAGTAGGGCTCCTTGGAGCTGTCCAAGGTCCTGAATGCTCTCCTCTTGACCAGACCCTGCCTGTTCACTGCCTACTGCCTCAATCTCCCACAGAACTGGGCAAGGTATATGTAGTTTTAGACAATATTCTACTCCCTTTTGTCCTAGATTATCGTTTTACCATTTCCATGCCACCTGCTTTGAAGTTTTGCCACAAGACTCTGTTACCTCTTTGCCTTGAGGCATTTTAGGACATTTGAAGGAAGGAATATGCTGATTAAGCAAAACTGAGCTTCAGCCAGTGGGTACATGTGTTCTCTTCAGTCATCGGAGGTCAGTAATGCTAGATGCAGAGTACACAGGGTCTAAGTAGGCTGAACAATTAATGCAGGAAGACTTTACATTGGTCTTGTTTCCCTGCAAACCCTATTGCTCATCTCCC
>NW_028148958.1:0-5000 GCF_965112155.1 Podarcis liolepis | reverse complement strand
GGGTTAGGGATAGGGTTAGGGTTAGGGTTAGGGTTAGGTTAGGGTTAGGGTTAGGGTTAGGGTTAGGGTTAGGGTTAGGGTTAGGGTTAGGGTTAGGGTTAGGGTTAGGGTTAGGGTTAGGGTTAGGGTTAGGGTTAGGTTAAGGGGTAGGGTTAGGGTTAAGTTAAGGTGTAGAATCAAAGTAAGGGTTAGGGTTAGGGGTTAGGGTTAGTGTCAGGGGCTGCCTCAGGTCTCAGCTCACAAAAGACCAACGCCAAGCTCTTCTTATATACAGGGATGTTTATTGGAGTTCATTATAGATTCCACAACCGAGGCGTGCAGCCCCGTGTCTTTAACGTCAGACGTTTGAAGTCCCCTCTGACTCGCTCCCTCCCCTGCACCAACTTAAGAGGCTTGTGCTAGACCACCTCTTCCTGTCTTTCCTTTTCCGCAGGGTCTTTCTGCCCCCCTGGGTTCCTTCCCTCCTGCTCTCTCCTGAAGCGGATTCCTGAGATGCCTGTTCCCCCCTCCTTCGTGCTTTGGGGCTGGGCTCCTCCTCCGGGCTTTCTTCATTTCCGCGCGCCTCCACATTTGAACTTGGCGCGCGCTCGCTACCCCTGACCTTCCTTTTGACACTGACACTACTCCCTGTACTACTCTCCCCCTCTTCCGGCAGGACGTTCTCCCCAGATCTCCTTCCCCTGTCTCTTTCCTGCTCCGCTCCGTGTGTCACACTGGGAACCCCCCTCTCTTCCCTTCGTTCCTGCTGGGAAGTCGGCCCCGATCTCCCACTCCCGCTCGGGGTTTCCCTGCTGCTTCCCTGCTCCTGGCAGGTCCCCCCTGTGACCCCCCTTGTCCTGACTAGGGGCGCCCCCTCCTGAGAATCCTCCGATTCACTTGAGAGACTCATGGAAGATCTCAAGTCATTGTCCTCCTCTTCCTCACTGTCCTGGGATTCTTCCTCGTCGCTCTCCGTCTCCTCCCTCACCTGTGTCTCTGTCTCTGAACCCCTGACATCCATCCCCCCCTCGAAGCCCCCCCTTCCCCCCTCCCGCTGCTCGGGCGCAGGTTCCGGGGGCTCCGTCGTTGCGGAGGTCGCTGCCGGACACAGGTCGTCGACGTCGATCTCCTCTGCTTCCAGTTCATTGTTTGTGTACTCGAACCCATTGTCCTCTCCCAACATGTTCACGTCCTCCCCTCCCCCTGTTGCCTGGGTGGGGTCTGCTTGCCAAGGACCCACCCGCCACCTCATGCGCCAGTCCTCTTCTGGTTGATCGTCCCACCAGTAAGAAGGGTCGGTGTCCACCCCCGAACACGATCCCCTTGGAGGGCTCGACTCTGGCGTCGTCTCCTCTGCGGAGGAGAACCCTCGGAAGGTGCTGGCGGAAAGTGTGGGCGTAAAAAGCCAATCGTCGAAAAACTGTGCTGGCATGGGCCTGTGTGGGAAAAGGGCATGGAACTCGTCCTTGAGGAGGGGTTCGTCCAAAGCGTAGTCTGGCACCCAACTGTTGGTGCTGGCCGGGGCGCCCTCCCTGGCGAGAAAATATTCTACTCCCTCTTCCCCCCATCTCGAGTCCAGAATCTCTGTGACCTCGTTGACTGGTTCGTCCTTAGGTGACCTCCCCCTCTTGGGCGACTCCCTGCTTGGTTCTGGTGCCGTCCCTGACTCCTGAAATCTGTGTGGGGCCTTGTAGGGGGTGAGCATCGACCTATGAAAGACCGGGTGCATTCTGGAACCCTCGGGGAGGGTCAATCGAAACGCTACGGGATTGATCCTGGCCTCAACTTGGTACGGCCCTAGTTGCCTGTGTCCTAGCTTCTTTTTAGCTAACGACTTGGCCGGCACCGCTTGGGCCGCTAACCATACCCAGTCTCCCACCTGGATGTCTTCCCCCTCCCTCCTGTGTTTGTCGGCCTGCACCTTATAGGCTTGTTTAGCTAGCTCTAAATGTCTCCGTAGCTCGTCGTGCACCTCCTGCAATTCTGCTGCGAAATGGTCGGCTTCCTGTGGCTCCCCCTCCCCCGTCGTTACGAGCCCCGGGAAGGTTCTGGGATGCCTTCCATTGTTAGCAAAGAACGGCGTCACCCCTGTAGACGCGTGCTTCGTGTTGTTGTAGGCAAACTCAGCCATCGGCAGGTAATCCACCCAAGCCGCGGGTCGCTGATTGGCGTAACATCTCAGGTACTGCTGCATGATCGCGTTGACCCTCTCTGCTTGGCCGTTGGTCTGCGGATGTCTCGCCGACGACAGGTTGATTTTGACGTGCAGGATCCCTAGGAGCTTCCGCCAGAAACTGGACACAAACTGGCGCCCCCTGTCAGACAGAATGGACCGTGGCAAGCCATGCACCTTGAACACGTGGTCGATGAACAGTTTGGCTGTCTGCTCCGCTGTCGCCACCTTCGCACAAGGAATGAAATGCGCCATCTTGGTGAACAGGTCTACAACCACAAGCACCGCCGTCTTGCCTCGCGAACTGGGCAGATCAGTGACAAAGTCCAGCGCCACCCTCTCCCACGGTTGCAGTGGCGTTTCCAGTGGTTCCAGCAGTCCCGCTGGCTTCTGGTGCACTGGCTTGGACCTCTGGCACGTGTCACACCTGGCGACGTACTCCGCGACCTCCCCTCGCATCTGGGGCCACCAAAAGTCTCTGGCCACTAATTCTGTCGTCTTTTCCTTGCCGAAGTGGCCAGCGCTGGGTGCGTCGTGCAACTGCTGCAGAACTTTCGCGCGGAGATCGTCTCCCGGAATGTAGAGAGCACCTTTACGGGTCAGCAGGCCGTCGCGTATCTGGAACTCGTCGTCCTTCGCTGTGCCCCTCCGCACCTCTTCCATCTTGGACTGTGCGAATGGATCCGCCTGCAACGCGTGACGCACCGCCTCCAGGTCCACGGCGGCTGAAGCGCACGCCCACGCCTGCGGTGCAAAAATGTGCTTGGCTGCCACCGGTGCCGCTGCCTCGAGATACTGCGGTTTCCTGGAGAGCGCATCTGCTATGACATTGTTGTCGCCTGGGATGTACTCTATCCTGAAATCGAAATCCGCAAAGAACTCTGCCCAGCGTATGTGCCTCTGGCTCTGTAGCTTCGCCGTGCGCCAGTACTCTAGGTTCTTGTGGTCCGTGCGGACCTGCACGGTGTGCTTGGCTCCGATGAGAAAGTGCCTCCACGCCTTGAAAGCTGCGTGGATGGCCAGCAACTCCCTGTCCCAAATGGTGTAGTTCTGCTCCGACTTGCTGAGCTTCCGGGAGTAGAAAGCACAGGGCCTCCAGTTTCCCTGCGGGTCTTCCTGTAAGAGGACGGCCCCCACCGCTCTGTCAGATGCGTCAGTCTCCACCCTCATGGGCCTGCCAGGATTCACGTGTAGCAGCTGTTCTTCGGACGCGAAGAGACTCTTAAGTCTCCTGAAGGACTGCTCCGCTTGGTCCGTCCAGGTGAACTTCTTCTTCTTGGAGCTGAGAGTGTCCGTGATAGCTGCCGTCTCCTTGGCGAAACCCTTGATGAACTTGCGGTAAAAGTTGGCGAAGCCGACGAACCTCTGGACCTCTTTCCGATTTCGCGGGCTCTTCCAGTCCAACACCGCGCGGACCTTGGCACTGTCCATGGCTAGTCCCCTGTCGGACAGCCTATAGCCCAGAAAATCCACCTCCGTCACGTCGAATTGGCACTTCTCCAACTTGGCGTAGAGCCTGTGCTCCCGTAGCCTCTGCAGGACCTCCTTCACGTCGCTCTCGTGAGCCTCCGGCGATTCTGAGAAGATCAGAATGTCGTCGAGGAAACATACGCACTTCTTGTAGAGGAGTCCCGCCAGCACATGATGCATAAAAGCTTGGAAAAAGTGGGAGCCATTTTGGAGACCAAACGGCATAACTCTGTATTCGTAGGTGCCCAACGGCGTGAACATGGCCGTCTTCCACTCATCACCCTCTCGCACACGTATGAGATTGTAAGCTCCGCGGAGATCCAACTTGGTGAAGATCTTCCCTTTCCGCACCGTCGCGAGCAGGTCGTCGATCTTGGGCATGGGAAAGGCCGCGGGCTTTGTTTTTGAGTTTATGAATCTGAAGTCTACGATGAGCCTCTTTTGGGGCGTGTCCTTCTTCTTCACAAAAAACACAGGACTGCCCCCTACAGCCTTCGATTCTCGGATGAATCCCCGCTGCAGATTGTGGTCTATGAATTCCCGGAGCTCCTGCAGCTCCTCCTCGGACATGGAATACAGCTTCACAGGCGGCAGTGTTGTCCCTGGCAAGAGGTCAATAGCGCAATCGTAGGGCCGGTGAGGTGGCAATTGGTCAGCCTCCTTTTCGCAGAAAACCTCCAAAAACCCCTTGTACTTGAGGGGTACTGCTTGCGCCATGCTGAGACGTAGCTGCTGCCCCTCCTCTTGGCCCTCCTCCTCCTGACCGGTCTGGATGCAATGCTGCGCGCAATAGGACGAGCCGAAGGTGAGCTGCCGCTGGTACCACGCCATGGTCGGGCTGTGCCTATCCAGCCAACTCATGCCTAACACTATAGGCGTGTCTGACAGGCGGGTGACGTTGAAACTGATGACTTCTCGGTGATTGCCAATCTGCATCACCATGGGCGGCGTCTGTTGTACCACTTGCCCCCCCAGCAGTTTCCTGCCATCCACTGTGACGACGTTCAATGGCAGCGTGGCTGGCAGAAGCTCTATGCGATGCTGCTTGACGAACTGCACCCCCACGAAGTCTGCGTTGCTCCCACTGTCAATTGTGATGGGGACCTCCAGGGTGCGTCCATTAGGTAGCTGGAGGGTTGCAGTGAGCTGCACTACAGGTTTGGGTGGCAGGGGGTCTGTAGGCTGCAAAAGCGCTGGGGACTGCTCTACTGACTTGCCTGGCTGTGCCCCAACATTGCTGATTCCAGCCAGGCATTGTCGTTTCCCTGAAACAGCTCTTCATGCTGTGCTGCTGCATTTACTGTTGCCAAGGCTGCAGTGTGCTGCCGGAGCCTCTGGGGACACTCTTTCGCCATGTGCGTTGCACAGTCACAGATGT
>NW_028148959.1:55000-60000 GCF_965112155.1 Podarcis liolepis | reverse complement strand
ACCAGCTTGAGTTAATTGGTGAAGCTAGAATCTGCAAGTTTCCCACGAGAACCAATTAACAGAAACTGAACACCCCCTCACAGATTCTGCTGAACAATTAACACCAAATACACCTATGTAGGAGATCATTTTTCCAGCAAACCTAAACCCTTGCACATTCGCTTGTTCTTTATCTTTGCCAATGGTTTAGTTAACACATCTGCTACATTTTCTTCACTTGACACATAAGTACAGGTGATTACATTGTCTTGTACACAGCAACGTACATTTTGGTATTTTACAGAGATATGTTTGGAACGCGATTTGAAACCCTCTGTTTTACTTAAGGTTATACAAGCTTGATTATCAATGTAAACTTGTACTGGTTCTCCACAATTTACATTTAAATCTGCCATCAAATGCTTGAAATAAATCACCTCGTTGCACAATTCACTCAATGCGGCATACTCTGATTCCGTTGATGACACACTTACAACGTCTTGCTTGCGTGACCGCCAGCTGATTAAAGCTCCACCGACCCTTATGACTAGTCCTGTGACAGATTTTCTATCCGGCAAATTTCCCCAATCACTATCACAGTAGCAACTCAACATTTCGTCCTCGGAAGAATTTAATTGTAACATATAGCCAATTGTCTGTTTGAGATATCTCAGAACTTGTTTTACCCCTTTCCAGGCATTTAGTGTGGGTTTTGAGACCAATCTACTTAATATGCCTACAGCGTAGCTAATATCAGGTCTGGACCACTGTGCTAGATACAATAAACTTCCAATTACAGAGTGATATACATCAGGATGTTCAAATTCAGGACTCTCATCTATATGAAGTGTTTTTATGAAACCTGGATCCATAGGCACCGCTGCCCCTTTGCAATCCTGCATCCTGTATGTGGTCAGTAGTTGTTTAACTTTGTTCTGCTGACTAATTAGGCAGCTGCCATCTTGGGCCCAGCACACTTCCAACCCTAGATATGTCCTAACCGGGCCTAAGTCCTTCATTTTGAACTTACTGGACAATTGCTTGGCAAACCTTTTAGTTTGTTTATCTGTTTTACAGGCATACAATACATCATCTACATAAATCAGACAAAACTCTTGATCACTGCCTGTACCACGTACATAAACACAATTGTCAGCTGTACTCTGCTTGAAACCAAATGACACTAAGGCCTCATGGAAACATTTGTTCCAAGATCTTGCAGCCTGTTTGAGACCATATAGAGCTTTGTTTAATTTTAACACTCTATTGGAACCTGTCTCATAACCAGGCGGTTCGGCTAGATAAAGGTCTTCTGATATTGATGCATGTAAATATGCAGTCTGGATATCAAAATGGTTTAACAGGAGTTTTCTCTTTGCTCCAAGTGTTAGAATCAGCCTTACACTGTCCCCCTTAGCAGTAGGGGAAAAAGTTTCGTCATAATCTTTTCCAGGCCTCTGAGAATATCCTTGAGCCACTAAACGAGCTTTGTATTTGTACTCTCCTGTCACCAGAGGTTTAAGTTTGTACACCCACCTGCAGCCTACAATCTTTGCCCCCTCAGGCGCTGCTACTGGTGTAAAAACCTTGTGCTCATTCAGAGAGGACATCTCTTCCTCCATTGCCTGTTTCCAGAGCTCTGCCTCCTCTTTTGGTAACTTTAACACCTCCTGAAAACTCTTGGGTTCTGCAATTACACTAAACACATTTGCAGTATCAGGAGAAAAACGCACCGGAGGCACTCCTTTGTTTTGTCTTTTAGATCTTCTGGGAGAAAATTTTTCTTCTGACCCACTTTCCTCCTCAGAACTACGACCTCTCTTTTGTTGCTTAGCAACTGGTCTCTGGCTAACTCCACTTTCTTGAGAGCTCTTATCTGAACTTTCCTCCCCCTCAGACTCTGATTCTCTGTGTCTACTTTCAGAGTCATGAAGCTCCTGGGAAGGTTCAAACCAAACCTCAGTATTGGCATGTAGTCTCTCCCAGCCACTATGTTCACAAAAACTGGCATTCCTGGAGATCACAATGCCATTTGTCCCTTCAGCAAAGCGGAAACCTTTTCCCAGCTCCTGGTAACCCACAAACACTAACTGTTTGGTCTTAGGATCTCCCTTCTTTCTCATTTGTTTCGGAATTAATACCCAGGCTTTTGATCCAAACACATGCAAATGGTCAATTTTAGGTTTTTTCTGAAACAATTTAAAGTACGGGGTTGTACCTATTGTTTGATGAAAGAGCCTATTTTGGAGATAACACGCGGTGAGCATGCTCTCCCCCCAATAAGACATGGGCAAATCAGCATCATCAAGCATGGCAAACATCATATCTTGTAAAGATCTGTTTTTTCGTTCTGCAACGCCATTCTCCTCTGGGGAAAAAACGTTCGTTTTTCTATGCCCAATGCCACGCTTTTGTAACCAATCTTTAAAGGCATTTGACATAAATTCGCCACCTCTGTCCGTCTGAATCCTTTTGAGTTTAACAGACAGAAATCTTTCCACAGATGCCACCCAGCCTTTAAACTTAGTGAACACGTCACCCTTATTCTTCATGGGAAAAACCCAAGAGTAACGCGTGGCGTCATCCACAATTGTTAGTGAAAAGCGCGATCCACCCCTGCTTACAGCAAATGGACCAATTACATCCATGTGAACCAGCTGTAGCGGTGACTCACTAACTCTGTCACTTCTGGGGTAAGAGACTCTGTGGGTTTTAACCTTTTTACACACATTACAATCAAGGTACTTGTTACAACTCTTTAAATTACCCCCATCAGCCAATTCAGACATTTTTAGTACACTTTTCCAGCAAGCATGCCCCATTTTCCTATGCAATAAGTGCACACAGTTGTCATGTATAGCTTTGTTATTCACTGCAGGCTGAGATTTACTGACTACTGCTGCAACTTGAGATCCTGCTTTAAGCCAAAACAAGCCTCCCTCTGACTTAGCAGTGCCTAAAATCTCACCAGCCTTCTTAATAATGCAACTGTCTCCTTCAAAATACACTTTAAACCCAGCTTTTAGCAAACAATCTACAGACATCAGATTGCTCCTTAATGAAGGCACACAAAGTACATTTTGCAGGCATTCACGAAGACAAGGAACATAAACTGCACCCCCCGAAATCACTTCGGAAGTACTTCCGTCTGCTAGAGCCACCTGGCTGCGCTGTGCTGAGTTCTTGGAAACAAACAATTCATCTGAATTTACGATGTGGCGAGACGCTCCCGAATCGACCACCCAGACCGCTTGTTTCTCATCAGCAATCTTGACCTCGCCGGTCACCAGCTGAGCCGACTGTTTTCGTTTGAAGAATTTCTTTTTACGCTGCTGCTGCTGCTGATCTCGTCTCTGCTCCTGCACCGGCAACTGAGACTTGACCAACTCCGGACATTGTCGTTTTAGATGCGCTGAAGACCCACATCGGAAACAACGCCTAACAGCAAACGCTGACTCTTCACCAGTACGCTGCTTTTGCTTCACCTCTGGCACGGCATGAGAACTCCTTCCAAACCGCCCACCTGTAGAAGCCTCTGCAGCCAACGACCTTTCTTGCCTCTTCTGCCATTCTTCAATCAAACGCCCAGTAACGTAACTGACTGATAAATCACGCTCCTGTATGCCTTCTAGAGACAAAACTAAATTATCCCAGCTTTCCGGGAGAGAACTCAAAATAATAGCCACCTTCTCCTGCTGGTCTAATGCACAGTCTCTTTCCTGTAGCGCAGCAAACTTTAACTGTAAACTGTGTAGGTGTTCCTGCATTGTAACCCCAGGCTGTAACATTGCCTTGTACAATGCCTTGCGAATGAACAGCTTGGAAACCGCTGTCTCACGCACATGGAGTTCTTTAAGTGCTTGCCACACACCTCTAGCTGTCTTGATTCCCCTCACATACGGCAACTGGGAATCTTCCAGCCCCAAGACAATTGTGGCCCTTGCTCTTTGGTCTTTATCGAGGTCTTCATCATCAGGCTTCGTAGGAAACTTACTCACCACTTGCCAGAGACGATCCCTCTGCAGCACTGCCTGCATGCGTTCCGACCACAGCAAGTAATTGGAGTCATTCAGACGCTCAAAAGCCATCTGAACTGGTTGTGAGGCCATCTTGAGAGCGATGTTCCTGGAACCCGGAACCAGCTACTCACGACCACCGAGAGAGAAAACAGGAACCACAGCACCCAGCACTCACACACTGCAGCTGTTGTCCTTGTGTCCGCTGCGTCACCAGCTCACCACGGTCAGGAACCAGCCAGAGAACAACAACTTCTGGAACTACTGGAACCAACGCCGTTGATGCTGACACCACCACAACTCAGGCTGGCAGCACAATGCCCATAACCTCATGGAACTTTGAAGTGTCAGGCATAGCCCTACTGGCTTTAGCCCAAACGTAGCAGAGTTTTCCTGCACAGCGAAGAAGCTAGTTGCGGCGGTAATGACTAGTCAGCTAGACTCAGAATAACTATTTACAGGATTTATTAAAAGGAAAAAATAAAACCAGCAGAGTTTCTGCATACAAATAAAAGCAAAAATAAATCCTCTCTTTCTCTCTCTCTCATAACCATACACAGCACTTTACTCCTAACACACCTCACATCAAACCGTGCTAGCAATCCCTAGATAACAGAGTTGAGTGCTGGTCGTTAACCAATCAGAGTGAGTAGTTTCTAGGTCAAGCAGACCTGGGCTTTCTGCCAAGAGTAAATTGACACCAGCATGAGTTAATTGGTGAAGCTAGAATCTGCAAGTTTCCCACGAGAACCAATTAACAGAAACTGAACAGGGTTAGGGGTAGGGTCAGAGTTGCGCGGGTTACGGTTATGGGTAGGGGTAGGGTTAGGGGTAGGTTTAGGGGTAGGGTTAGTGGTAGGGTTAGGGTTAGGGTTAGGGTTAGGGTTAGGGTTAGGGTTAGGGTTTGGGTTAGGGTTAGGGTTAGGGTTACGGTAGGGTAGGGATAGGGATAGGGATAGGGATAGGGATAGGGATAGGGATAGGGATAGGGATAGGGATAGGGAT
>NW_028148959.1:20000-22500 GCF_965112155.1 Podarcis liolepis | reverse complement strand
TTATGACTGCGTTCCCAACATCTGGCGTGGTTCCTTTCGCCATCATCGCCTTTGCAGGTTTCATCTGGCACTTGGTACGGCTTTTGCTTGACGCCTCAGGCTTTGTAGAGCTGTTCTTGGCTCCTTTTGACTGTCGTGGCTGCCTACAGTTCCGCTGTAGATGCCCAGTCTGTCCACAATTGTAGCATCGGACGGCACTCAATGCTACGGCATCACCAGCAGTGGGAAGATGTGAACTCTGTTCTTGCCTCCCTCTGTCCTTCACTTCCAGTGCAGCAAGTCTGTCGTGTTCGTTCAGGACCACAGCAGACACTCTTTCCGCGGTTAGCTGCTGAGCAGGTAGCGAACCAAGCTGACTGGCAACAACCTTGTAGGTGCGGCTAAGGCTGTTTATCATCATGAAGCAAAACACTTCCTCCTGTAGACGGAAATTGCGTTCCACCATCTGTTGACGCAGGAACTTCATCTCTGTCAGGTGCGCTTGAACATCTCCATCAGGCGCTAATCTCAGATTGGTCAACTTCTCAAAATACAGCAACGCTGAAGAACCAGCATCTCTCTGATGCGTTGTACGCAGCGCGTTCCAAACCTCTTGCGCAAATTCCAAATGCTGTATATGCACAAGCTGCGAGTCTGACACACACAGAATTATGGCAGTCCTAGCCTTCACATTCTGTGACTCCCAAGCACGCGTTGGTGCTGCTGGGATGGGATTCTCAATCACCCCATACAGTCTCTGATTCTGCAGCAGGGCCTTCATCTTTACAGACCAAGATGAATAATTGTCATTGGTCAGGAGGGGTGGAGAAGGCAAACCTCCCCCCTTCTTGGCATCCATTTTGAGTCCTTGCCTTGACTCTTAAACACAAGCCTCTAAAATCCAATAGCTGGCTTGTTTACTCTCTTGACACCTGGCAACTCTGACACTGGCTGCGTTGGAAAGTCCCTTCCAGTAGTTCGTGAGGACCTAGTCATAACAAGCTTGTTTTCGCCTCTCTGAGGCATTGTCTGACTGTCCAGCCCTCTTTAGTAACTTTCCATTTCTCCTCTCTGAGGCACAGCCTTCTGAAGGACGTTGCCTAGCAACAGCGCATTCCTTTCCTCGGACAGGAAACCACAAAAATGCCTGGTATGCAGGCCTCTTCTAAGTTGGAGCTCCTTTCCCACACACGCTCTCCGTGAAGCAGAGAATGAATCATTCTGCATTCACACTTCTAAGCCCTTAAAAGTCTCATACCTTGAGCATCGGCTTGGCTGTCAGCTTCTTCTGGTCAGCTTCTGGCTGCAGAGAATCAGCCTCTCCAATCAGGCTTCCATGGAGCAGAGGAGGACCTTTCACCAGCCTCTCATCCAGATGTCCGATGGATCGAAAAAAAACAGCAACCATCCTCTGCTACCACTGTTGGAATTCTGCCTGGGTCAGAGGAATGTGCAACAGCGTAGGCACCGGCAGATATTCCTGTCGACCTCCCCGCGTCTCCACTCTGCTGATAAGCAGGCGAGGTCTCGGCGATTCATCTCAGATATGTGAGAGGAACACACCGTTCTTCCTCTCTCCCCTTTGGTGTCCCCCAGGAGGGGAAAGAAGCAGACAGAAAACTATTTACATCTTTTATTTCTGTCTCTCATATCAGTACAGAGAAACATGTCTGCACTCGACAACAGCAAGAAGAAACTCCACCCATGTACTTCCAGTACGGGTCATATGACACACACACTGAGCTAACATCCGGTGCTCAGTACAGATTGAACAGCCCCTTTGTTTCCATGGCAACAGTCACAAACATCCTGTTTGGCTTTCCAGCCACAAGCAGCTGACTGAGCTGCTGGAGCCTTTGCTTGCTGCAGCATTGGTGCTTTATGGTAACAAGGGTTAGGGTTAGGGTTAGGGTTAGGGTTAGGGTTAGGGTTAGGGTTAGGTTAGGGTTAGGGTTAGGGTTAGGGTTAGGGTTAGGGTTAGGGTTAGGGTTAGGGTTAGGGTTAGGGTAAGGGTTAGGGTTAGGTTAAGGGGTAGGGTTAGGGTTAAGTTAAGGTGTAGGGTCAAAGTAAGGGTTAGGGTTAGGGGTTAGGGTTAAGGTTAGGTTAAGGGTTAGGGTTAGGGTTAGGGATAGGGTTAGGGTTAGGGTTAGGGTTAGGGTTAGGGTTAGGGTTAGGGTTAGGGTTAGGGTTAGGTTAAGGGTTAGGGTTAGGGTTAGGGTTAGGGTTAGGGTTAGGGTTAGGGTTAGGGTTAGGGATAGGGTTAGGGTTAGGGTTAGGTTAAGGGTTAGGGATAGGGTTAGGGTTAGGGTTAGGGTTAGGGTTAGGGTTAGGGTTAGGGTTAGGGTTAGAGTTAGGTTAAGGGTTAGGGTTAGGGTTAGGGTTAGGGTTAGGGTTAGGGTTAGGGTTAGGGTTAGGGTTAGGGTTAGGGTTAGGGTTAGGGTTAGGGTTAGGGTTAAAGTTAGGGGTTAGGGTTAGAGTTAGGTTAGGGTAGGGTTAGGGGTTAGGGGTTAGGGGTTAGGGG
>NW_028148959.1:12500-15000 GCF_965112155.1 Podarcis liolepis | reverse complement strand
GGTTAGGGTTAGGGTTAGGGTTAGGGTTAGGGTTAGGGTTAGGGTTAGGGTTAGGGTTAGGGTTAGGGTTAGGGTTAGGGTTAGGGTTAGGTTAGGGTTAGGGTCCTCTGTGGAAAAAGTGTTAACTATCACTCTCTCCGGTTCAGGAGCACTCTCTAGAGATTTTGTGAGAATCACCTGACCAGATTCAGACAAAATTACTCTGTAGAGACCTTTTTCATAACCCTCTGGCATTCTTTACCCCACTTGGAGCTTCTGTTCTCACATGAGATCCGAAAACCTTAAAGTAGGCAACAGGTTTTCTTTTAAACAGCTTCTCAAAAGGAGAACATCCCAACTCTGTTGAGACTTTCCTCAACCACACATGAAGATAGGACGCTAAAGATTCGGCCCAATAATCATGTGGCAAATGTGAACTCAGCAATTGCGCATGCATTCCTTTTTGCAATTCTTTGTTCACCCTAACACAGACACATTTCTTCCATGCTTCTTCGGAACTAGCAAGTTTGTGTCTCATCCCTTTCTCCTGCAGGAACCTCTGGAAATCCTGTAAAAGAAAAACTGGCTTGTCATCTGTGAAAAGACAATCAATGTTAGCATCATGCATAGTTTTAACCTTGTCACAAAACTCCTGAAACTTTTCTAAAGTTTCCTGCGGTTTCTTCATCAAGTAAACCCAAGAATAATTAGTGTAACAATCAACACACACAAGGTAATATTTTGCACCGCCTCTGGATGGTTCTAGAGGACCAATCACATCAGCATACACCCGCTGAAAAGCTCTGTCGACCTTTTTAGCCACTTTCTTGGTGTTCTCTTTGTTGGTCAGACCTGTAAGAGAAAATTCGTTAGAATCAGAAGTATTACATTTTATGTAATCACTTTGATCAAAAGTCAACAAATACAGTCCATCTTTCTCTTTGGCAGTAAGAAACAGTTCTCCATCTTTGTAGATCTTGCATCTTTTAGCATCATAGTACAGTTTTAGTCCCTTCTTTGCAATCTGCGAAGCACTCAGCAGACTAAATTTCAGTTCTGGAACCAGGTAAACATCGCTTATAGTCAAGTTTAGACTCTCAAGATACACAGTTCCAATTCCGGTCGCTTCCAGTTCTTGACCGTTGGCTTGTTTCACAGTGAAGCTTTGCTTCTTCAACGTCGAAAACAGTCCTCTGTGTGGGCAGAGATGCTTCGTGGCGCCGGTATCGATTATGACTGCGTTCCCAACATCTGGCGTGGTTCCTTTCGCCATCATCGCCTTTGCAGGTTTCATCTGGCACTTGGTACGGCTTTTGCTTGACGCCTCAGGCTTTGTAGAGCTGTTCTTGGCTCCTTTTGACTGTCGTGGCTGCCTACAGTTCCGCTGTAGATGCCCAGTCTGTCCACAATTGTAGCATCGGACGGCACTCAATGCTACGGCATCACCAGCAGTGGGAAGATGTGAACTCTGTTCTTGCCTCCCTCTGTCCTTCACTTCCAGTGCAGCAAGTCTGTCGTGTTCGTTCAGGACCACAGCAGACACTCTTTCCGCGGTTAGCTGCTGAGCAGGTAGCGAACCAAGCTGACTGGCAACAACCTTGTAGGTGCGGCTAAGGCTGTTTATCATCATGAAGCAAAACACTTCCTCCTGTAGACGGAAATTGCGTTCCACCATCTGTTGACGCAGGAACTTCATCTCTGTCAGGTGCGCTTGAACATCTCCATCAGGCGCTAATCTCAGATTGGTCAACTTCTCAAAATACAGCAACGCTGAAGAACCAGCATCTCTCTGATGCGTTGTACGCAGCGCGTTCCAAACCTCTTGCGCAAATTCCAAATGCTGTATATGCACAAGCTGCGAGTCTGACACACACAGAATTATGGCAGTCCTAGCCTTCACATTCTGTGACTCCCAAGCACGCGTTGGTGCTGCTGGGATGGGATTCTCAATCACCCCATACAGTCTCTGATTCTGCAGCAGGGCCTTCATCTTTACAGACCAAGATGAATAATTGTCATTGGTCAGGAGGGGTGGAGAAGGCAAACCTCCCCCCTTCTTGGCATCCATTTTGAGTCCTTGCCTTGACTCTTAAACACAAGCCTCTAAAATCCAATAGCTGGCTTGTTTACTCTCTTGACACCTGGCAACTCTGACACTGGCTGCGTTGGAAAGTCCCTTCCAGTAGTTCGTGAGGACCTAGTCATAACAAGCTTGTTTTCGCCTCTCTGAGGCATTGTCTGACTGTCCAGCCCTCTTTAGTAACTTTCCATTTCTCCTCTCTGAGGCACAGCCTTCTGAAGGACGTTGCCTAGCAACAGCGCATTCCTTTCCTCGGACAGGAAACCACAAAAATGCCTGGTATGCAGGCCTCTTCTAAGTTGGAGCTCCTTTCCCACACACGCTCTCCGTGAAGCAGAGAATGAATCATTCTGCATTCACACTTCTAAGCCCTTAAAAGTCTCATACCTTGAGCATCGGCTTGGCTGTCAGCTTCTTCTGGTCAGCTTCTGGCTGCAGAGA
>NW_028148960.1:0-81865 GCF_965112155.1 Podarcis liolepis | reverse complement strand
AAAAAAATATTTTTCTGCCGGTGATGTTGTCGATGGCTGATTTCTTTTCCTGTGATAAAAAGGCTTCGATTTCGAGCGCCAAACCTCTCAGGGGAGCATTTGCAACCGTTTGGCACCATTTTTGAGTGAAGTGCCGAAAGTCAGATTTTTGATGAAATTGTGACCCCGGGGCTTAGGGATTTTTTCAAAAAAATATTTTTCTGCCGGTGAAGTTGTCGAGGGCTGATTTCTTTTCATGTGATAAAAGCCTTTTGTTTCGACCGCCAAACCTTTCTTTGGAGCATTTGCAACCGTTTCGCACCATTTTTGAGTGAATTGCCAAAAGTCAGATTTTTTATAAAATTGTGACCCCGGGGCTTAGGCATTTCTTCAAAAAAAAAAAATTTCTGCCGTTGAAGTTGTCAAGGGCTGATTTCTTTTCTTGTGATAAAAAGGCTTCGGTTTTGCGCGCCAAACCTCTCAGGGGAGCATTTGCAACCGTTTGGCACCATTTTTGAGTGAATTGCCGAAAGTCAGATTTTTGATGAAATTGTGACCCCGGGGTTAGGGATTTTTTCCAAAAAATCTTTTTATGCCGTTGAAGTTGTCGAGGGCTGATTTGTTTTCCTGTGATAAAAAGCCTTCCGTTTCGACCGCCAAACCTTTCAGGGGAGCATTTGCAACCGTTTAGCACCATTTTTGAGTGAAGTGCCGAAAGTCAGATTTTTGATGAAATTGTGACCCCGGGCCTTAGGGATTTTTTCAAAAAAATATTTTTCTGCCGGTGAAGTTGTCAAGGGCTGATTTCTTTTCCTGTGATAAAAAGCCTTCTGTTTCGACCGCCAAACCTTTCTTTGGAGCATTTGCAACCGTTTCGCACCATTTTTGAGTGAATTGCCAAAAGTCAGATTTTTTATAAAATTGTGACCCCGGGCCTTAGGGATTTTTTCAAAAAAATATTTTTCTGCCGGTGAAGTTTTCGAGGGCTGATTTCTTTTCCTGTGATAAAAAGCCTTCTGTTTCGACCGCCAAACCTTTCCGCGAAGCAGTTCCAACCGTTTGGCACCATTTTTGAGTGAAAAGCCGAAAGTCAGATGTTTGATCAAATTGTGACCCCGGGGCTTAGCGATTTTTTCAAAAAAATCTTTTTCTGCCGGTGAAGTTGTCGAGGGCTGATTTCTTTTCCTCTGATAAAAAGGCTTCGGTTTCGAGCGCCAAACCTCTCAGGGGAGCATTTGCAACCGTTTGGCACCATTTTTGAGTGAAGTGCCGAAAGTCAGATTTTTAATGAAATAGAGACCCCGGGGCCGATTAAGTAGTCGAGGGCTGATTTCTTTTCCTGAGATAAAAAGCCTTCTGTTTCGACCGCCAAACCTTTCCGCGGAGCATTTGCAACCGTTTGGCACCATTTTTGAGTAAATTGCCGAAAGTCAGATGTTTGATCAAATTGTGACCCCGGGGCTGAGGGATTTTTTCAAAAAAATCTTTTTATGCTGTTGAAGTTGTCGAGGGCTGATTTCTTTTCCTGTGATAAAAAGCCTTCTTTTTCAACCGCGAAACATTTCTGTGGAGCATTTGCAACCGTTTGGCACCATTTTTGAGTGAATTGCCGAAAGTCAGATTTTTGATGAAATTGTGACCCCGGGGCTTAGCGATTTTTTCAAAAAAATCTTTTTCTGCCGATGAAGTTGTCGAGGGCTGATTTCTTTTTCTGTGATAAAAAGACTTCTGTTTCGACCGCCAAACCTCTCAGGGGAACATTTGCAACTTTTTGGCACCATTTTTGAGTGAAAAGCCGAAAGTCAGATGTTTGATCAAATTGTGACCCCGGGCCTTAGGGATTTTTTCAAAAAAATCTTTTTCTGCCGGTTAAGTTGTCGAGGGCTGATTTCTTCTCCTGTGATAAAAAGCTTTATGTTTCGACCGCCAAACCTCTCAGGGGAGCATTTGAAACCGTTAGGCACCATATTTGAGTGAAAAGCCGAAAGTCATATTTTTTATGAAATTGTGACCCCAGGCCTTAGGGATTTTTTCCAAAAAAATCTTTTTCTGCCAGTTAAATTGTCGAGGGCTGATTTCTTTTCCTGTGATAAACAGCCTTCGGTTTTGAACACCAAAGCTCTCAGTGGAGCATTTGCAACCGTTTGTACCATTTTTGAGTGAATTGCCGAAAGTCAGATTTTTGATGAAATTGTGACCCCGGAGCCGGTTAAGTTGTCGAGGGCTGATTTCTTTTTCTGTGATGAAAAGCCTCCTTTTTCAACCGTGAAACCTTTCTGTGGAGCATTTGCAACCGTTTGGCACCATTTTTGAGTGAATTGCCATAAGTCAGATTTTTTATGAAATTGTGACCCCGGGGCTTAGGGATTTTTTCAAAAAACCCTTTTTCTGCCAGTTAAGTTGCCGAGGGCTGATTTCTTCTCCTGTGATAAAAAGCCTTCGGTTTGGAGTGCCAAACCTCTCAGGGGAGCATTTGCAACCGTTTGGCACCATTTTTGAGTGAAGTGCCGAAAGTCAGATTTTTGATGAAATTGTGACCCCGGGGCTTAGGCATTTTTTCAAAAAAAAAAAAATTTCTGCCGGTGAAGTTGTCAAGGGCTGATTTCTTTTCTTGTGATAAAAAGGCTTCGGTTTTGCGCGCCAAACCTCTCAGGGGAGCATTTGCAACCGTTTGGCACCATTTTTGAGTGAATTGCCGAAAGTCAGATTTTTTATGAAATAGTGTCCCCGGGGCCGATTACGTAGTCGAGGGCTGATTTCTTTTCCTGTTATAAAAAGACTTCTGTTTCGACCACCAAACCTTTCTTTGGAGCATTTGCAACCGTTTCGCACCATTTTTGAGTGAATTGCCAAAAGGCAGATTTTTTATAAAATTGTGACCCCGGGGCTTAGGCATTTTTTCAAAAAAAATTTTTTTCTGCCGGTGAAGTTGTCGATGGCTGATTTCTTTTCCTGTGATAAAAAGGCTTCGGTTTCGAGCGCCAAACCTCTCAGGGGAGCATTTGCAACCGTTTGGCACCATTTTTGAGTGAAGTGCCGAAAGTCAGATTTTTGATGAAATTGTGACCCCGGGGCTTAGGGAATTTTTCAAAAAAATCTTTTTCTGCCCGTTAAGTTGTCGAGGGCTGATTTCTTTTCCTGTGATAAACAGCCTTCGGTTTTGAACACCAAAGCTCTCAGTGGAGCATTTGCAACCGTTTGGCACCATTTTTGAGTGAATTGCCGAAAGTCAGATTTTTGATGAAATTGTGACCCCGGGGCTTAGGGAATTTTTCAAAAAAATCTTTTTCTGCCGGTGAAGTTGTCGAGGGCTGATTTCTTTTCCTCTGATAAAAAGGCTTCGGTTTCGAGCGCCAAACCTCTCAGGGGAGCATTTGCAACCGTTTGGCACCATTTTTGAGTGAAGTGCCGAAAGTCAGATTTTTAATGAAATAGTGACCCCAGGGCCGATTAAGTAGTCGAGGGCTGATTTCTTTTCCTGTGATAAAAAGCCTTCTGTTTCGACCGCCAAACCTTTCCGCGGAGCATTTGCAACCGTTTGGCACCATTTTTGAGTGAATTGCCGAAAGTCAGATGTTTGATCAAATTGTGACCCCGGGGCTTAGGGATTTTTTCAAAAAAATCTTTTTATGCTGTTGAAGTTGTCGAGGGCTGATTTCTTTTCCTGTGATAAAAAGCCTTCTTTTTCAACCGCGAAACATTTCTGTGGAGCATTTGCAACCGTTTGGCACCATTTTTGAGTGAATTGCCGAAAGTCAGATTTTTGATGAAATTGTGACCCCGGGGCTTAGCGATTTTTTCAAAAAAATCTTTTTCTGCCGATGAAGTTGTCGAGGGCTGATTTCTTTTTCTGTGATAAAAAGACTTCTGTTTCGACCGCCAAACCTCTCAGGGGAACATTTGCAACTGTTTGGCACCATTTTTGAGTGAAAAGCCGAAAGTCAATTGTTCGATCAAATTGTGACCCCGGGCCTTAGGGATTTTTTCAAAAAAATCTTTTTCTGCCGGTTAAGTTGTCGAGGGCTGATTTCTTCTCCTGTGATAAAAAGCTTTATGTTTCGACCGCCAAACCTCTCAGGGGAGCATTTGCAACCGTTAGGCACCATATTTGAGTGAAAAGCCAAAAGTCACATTTTTTATGAAATTGTGACCCCGGGCCTTAGGGATTTTTTCAAAAAAATCTTTTTCTGCCGGTTAAGTTGTCGATGGCTGATTTCTGTTCCTGTGATAAACAGCCTTCGGTTTTGAACACCAAAGCTCTCAGTGGAGCATTTGCAACCGTTTGTACCATTTTTGAGTGAATTGCCGAAAGTCAGATTTTTGATGAAATTGTGAACCCGGAGCCGGTTAAGTTGTCGAGGGCTGATTTCTTTTCCTGTGATGAAAAGCCTCCTTTTTCAACCGCGAAACCTTTCTGTGGAGCATTTGCAACTGTTTGGCACCATTTTTGAGTGAATGGCCGAAAGTCAGATTTTTTATAAAATTGTGACCCCGGGGCTTAGGCATTTTTTCAAAAAAAAAAATTTCTGCCGGTGAAGTTGTCGATGGCTGATTTCTTTTCTTGTGATAAAAAGGCTTCGGTTTCGAGCGCCAAACCTCTCAGGGGAGCATTTGCAACCGTTTGGCACCATTTTTGAGTGAATTGCCGAAAGTCAGATTTTTTATGAAATTGTGACCCCGGGGCCGATTAAGTAGTCGATGGCTGATTTCTTTTCCTGTGATAAAAAGACTTCTTTTTCGACCGCCAAACCTTTGTGGGGAGCATTTGCAACCGTTTGGCAGCATTTTTGAGTGAATTGCAGAAAGTCAGATTTTTTTATGAAATTGTGACCCCGGGGCTTAGGGATTTTTTCAAAAAAATCTTTTTGTGCCGGTGAGGTTGTCGAGGGCTGATTTCTTTTCCTGTGATAAAAAGCCTTCTGTTTCGACCGCTAATCCTTTCCACGGAGCATTTGCAACCGTTTGGCACCATTTTTGAGTGAATTGCCGAAAGTCAGATGTTTGATCAAATTGTGACCCCGGGGCTTAGGGATTTTTTCAAAAATATCTTTTTCTGCCGGTTAAGTTATCGATGGCTGATTTCTTTTCCTGTGATAAAAAGGCTTCGGTTTCGAGCGCCAAACCTCTCAGGGGAGCATTTGCAACCGTTAGACACCATTTTTGAATGAATTGCCGAAAGTCAGATTTTTAATGAAATAGTGACCCCGGGGCCGGTTAAGTAGTCGAGGGCTGATTTCTTCTCCTGTGATAAAAAGCTTTATGTTTCGACCGCCAAACCTCTCAGGGGAGCATTTGAAACCGTTAGGCACCATATTTGAGTGAAAAGCCGAAAGTCAGATTTTTTATGAAATTGTGACCCCGGGCTTTAGGGATTTTTTCAAAAAAATCTTTTTCTGCCGGTGAAGTTGTCGAGGGCTGATTTCTTTTCGTGTGATAAACAGCTTTCGGTTTTGAACACCAAAGCTCTCAGTGGAGCATTTGCAACCGTTTGTACCATTTTTGAGTGAATTGCCGAAAGTCAGATTTTTGATGAAATTGTGACCCCGGAGCCGGTTAAGTTGTCGAGGGCTGATTTCTTTTCCTGTGATGAAAAGCCTTCTTTTTCAACCGCGAAACCTTTCTGTGGAGCATTTGCAACCGTTTGGCACCATTTCTGAGTGAATTGCCGAAAGTCAGATTTTTTATGAAATTGTGACCCCAGGGCTTAGGGATTTTTTCAAAAAAATCTTTTTCTGCCGTTGAAGTTGTCGAGGGCTGATTTGTTTTCCTGTGATAAAAAGCCTTCCGTTTCGAGCCCCAAACCTCTCAGGGGAGCATTTGCAAATGTTAGGCACCATTTTTGAGTGAATTGCCGAAAGTCAGATTTTTTATGAAATAGTGACCCCGGGGCCGATTAAGTAGTCGAGGGCTGATTTCTTTTCCTATGATAAAAAGACTTCTGTTTCGACCGCCAAACCACTCTGGGGAGCATTAGCAACCGTTTGGCACCATTTTTGAGTGAATTGCCGAAAGTCAGATTTTTTATAAAATTGTGACCCCGGGGCTTAGGGATCTTTTCAAAAAAATATTTTTCTGCCGGTGAAGTTGTCGATGGCTGATTTCTTTTCCTGTGATAAAAAGGCTTCGGTTTCGAGCGCCAAACCTTTCTTTGGAGCATTTGCAACCGTTTCGCACCATTTTTGAGTGAATTGCCAAAAGTCAGATTTTTTATAAAATTGTGACCCCGGGGCTTAGGCATTTTTTTTTTTTAAAAAGATTTCTGCCGGTGAAGTTGTCGATGGCTGATTTCTTTTCCTGTGATAAAAAGGCTTCGGTTTCGAGCGCCAAACCTCTCAGGGGAGCATTTGCTACCGTATGGCACCATTTTTGAATGAATTGCCAAAAGTCAGATTTTTTATGAAATAGTGACCCGGGGGCCGGTTAAGTAGTCGAGGGCTGATTTCTTTTCCTGTGATAAAAAGACTTCTGTTTCGACCGCCAAAAATTTCTGGGGAGCATTTGCAACCGTTTGGCACCATTTTTGAGTGAAGTGCCGAAAGTCAGGTGTTTGATGAAATTGTGACCCCGGGGCTTAGGGATGTTTTCAAAAAAATCTTTTTCTCCCGGTGAAGTTGTCGAGGGCTGATTCGTTTTCCTGTGATAAAAAGCCTTCTTTCTCAACCGCGAAACCTTTCTGTGGAGCATTTGCAACCGTTTGGCACCATTTTTGAGTGAATTGCCGAAAGTCAGATTTTTGATGAAATTGTGACCCCGGGGCTTAGGGATTTTTTCAAAAAAATCTTTTTCTGCCAGTTAAATTGTCGAGGGCTGTTTTTTTCCCCCCTGTGATAAAAAGCCTTCGGTTTTGAACACCAAAGCTCTCAGTGGAGCATTTGCAACCGATTGGCACCATTTTTGAGTGAAAAGCTGAAAGTCAGATTTTTAATGAAATAGTGACCCCGGGGCCGGTTAAGTAGTCGAGGGCTGATTTCTTCTCCTGTGATAAAAAGCTTTATGTTTCGACCGCCAAACCTCTCAGGGGAGCATTTGAAACCGTTAGGCACCATATTTGAGTGAAAAGCCGAAAGTCAGATTTTTTATGAAATTGTGACCCCGGGCTTTAGGGATTTTTTCAAAAAAATCTTTTTCTGCCGGTGAAGTTGTCGAGGGCTGATTTCTTTTCGTGTGATAAACAGCTTTCGGTTTTGAACACCAAAGCTCTCAGTGGAGCATTTGCAACCGTTTGTACCATTTTTGAGTGAATTGCCGAAAGTCAGATTTTTGATGAAATTGTGACCCCGGAGCCGGTTAAGTTGTCGAGGGCTGATTTCTTTTCCTGTGATGAAAAGCCTTCTTTTTCAACCGCGAAACCTTTCTGTGGAGCATTTGCAACCGTTTGGCACCATTTCTGAGTGAATTGCCGAAAGTCAGATTTTTTATGAAATTGTGACCCCAGGGCTTAGGGATTTTTTCAAAAAAATCTTTTTCTGCCGTTGAAGTTGTCGAGGGCTGATTTGTTTTCCTGTGATAAAAAGCCTTCCGTTTCGAGCCCCAAACCTCTCAGGGGAGCATTTGCAAACGTTAGGCACCATTTTTGAGTGAATTGCCGAAAGTCAGATTTTTTATGAAATAGTGACCCCGGGGCCGATTAAGTAGTCGAGGGCTGATTTCTTTTCCTATGATAAAAAGACTTCTGTTTCGACCGCCAAACCACTCTGGGGAGCATTAGCAACCGTTTGGCACCATTTTTGAGTGAATTGCCGAAAGTCAGATTTTTTATAAAATTGTGATCCCGGGGCTTAGGGATCTTTTCAAAAAAATATTTTTCTGCCGGTGAAGTTGTCGATGGCTGATTTCTTTTCCTGTGATAAAAAGGCTTCGGTTTCGAGCGCCAAACCTTTCTTTGGAGCATTTGCAACCGTTTCGCACCATTTTTGAGTGAATTGCCAAAAGTCAGATTTTTTATAAAATTGTGACCCCGGGGCTTAGGCATTTTTTTTTTTAAAAAAGATTTCTGCCGGTGAAGTTGTCGATGGCTGATTTCTTTTCCTGTGATAAAAAGGCTTCGGTTTCGAGCGCCAAACCTCTCAGGGGAGCATTTGCTACCGTATGGCACCATTTTTGAATGAATTGCCAAAAGTCAGATTTTTTATGAAATAGTGACCCGGGGGCCGGTTAAGTAGTCGAGGGCTGATTTCTTTTCCTGTGATAAAAAGACTTCTGTTTCGACCGCCAAAAATTTCTGGGGAGCATTTGCAACCGTTTGGCACCATTTTTGAGTGAAGTGCCGAAAGTCAGGTGTTTGATGAAATTGTGACCCCGGGGCTTAGGGATGTTTTCAAAAAAATCTTTTTCTCCCGGTGAAGTTGTCGAGGGCTGATTCGTTTTCCTGTGATAAAAAGCCTTCTTTCTCAACCGCGAAACCTTTCTGTGGAGCATTTGCAACCGTTTGGCACCATTTTTGAGTGAATTGCCGAAAGTCAGATTTTTGATGAAATTGTGACCCCGGGGCTTAGGGATTTTTTCAAAAAAATCTTTTTCTGCCAGTTAAATTGTCGAGGGCTGTTTTTTTCCCCCCTGTGATAAAAAGCCTTCGGTTTTGAACACCAAAGCTCTCAGTGGAGCATTTGCAACCGATTGGCACCATTTTTGAGTGAAAAGCTGAAAGTCAGATTTTTTATGAAATTGTGACCCCGGAGCCGGTTAAGTTGTCGAGGGCTGATTTCTTTTCCTGTGATGAAAAGCCTTCTTTTTCAACCTCGAAACCTTTCTGTGGAGCATTTGCAACCGTTTGGCACCATTTTTAAGTTAATTGCCGAAAGTCATATTTTTTATGAAATTGTGACCCTGGGGCTTAGGGATTTTTTCAAAAAAAGCTTTTTCTGCCGGTTAAGTTGCCGAGGGCTGATTTCTTCTCCTGTGATAAAAAGCTTTATGTTTCGACCGCCAAACCTCTCAGGGGAGCATTTGCAACCGTTAGGCACCATATTTGAGTGAAAAGCCTAAAGTCAGATTTTTGATGAAATTGTGACCCCGGGGCTTAGGGATTTTTTCAAAAAAACCTTTTTTTGCCGGTTAAGTTGTCGATGGCTGATTTCTTTTCCTGTGATAAAAAGCCTTCGGTTTCGAGCGCCAAACCTCTCAGGGGAGCATTTGCAATTGTTTGGCACCATTTTTGAGTGAATTGCCGAAAGTCAGATTATTTATGAAATAGTGACCCCGGGGCCGATTAAGTAGTCGAGGGCTGATTTTTTCTCCTGTGATAAAAAGCTTTATGTTTCGACCGCCAAACCTCTCAGGGGAGCATTTGCAAACGTTAGGCACCATTTTTGAGTGAAAAGCCGAAAGTCATATTTTTTATGAAATTGTGACCCCGGGGCTTAGGGATTTTTTCAAAAAAAGCTTTTTCTGCCGGTTAAGTTGCCGAGGGCTGATTTCTTCTCCTGTGATAAAAAGCTTTATGTTTCGACCGCCAAACCTCTCAGGGGAGCATTTGCAACCGTTAGGCACCATATTTGAGTGAAAAGCCTAAAGTCAGATTTTTGATGAAATTGTGACCCCGGGGCTTAGGGATTTTTTCAAAAAAATCTTTTTCTCCCGGTTAAGTTATCGATGGCTGATTTCTTTTCTTGTGGTAAAAAGCCTTCGGTTTTGAGCGCCAAACCTCTCAGGGGAGCATTTGCAACCGTTTGGCACCATTTTTGAGTGAATTGCCGAAAGTCAGATTTTTTATGAAATTGTGACCCCGGGGCCGATTAAGTAGTCGATGGCTGATTTCTTTTCCTGTGATAAAAAGACTTCTGTTTCGACCGCCAAACCTTTCTGGGGAGCATTTGCAACCGTTTGGCACCATTTTTGAGTGAATTGCCGAAAGTCAGATTTTTTATATAATTGTGACCCCAAGGTTTAGGGATTTTTTCAAAAAAATATTTTTCTGCCGGTGAAGTTGTCGAGGGCTGATTTCTTTTCCTGTGATAAAAGCCTTCTGTTTCGACCGTCAAACCTCTCAGGGGAACATTTGCAACCGTTTGGCACCATTTTTGAGTGAATTGCAGAAAGTCAGATTTTTTTATGAAATTGTGACCCCGGGGCTTAGGGATTTTTTCAAAAAAATCTTTTTGTGCCGGTGAAGTTGTCGAGGGCTGATTTCTTTTCCTGTGATAAAAAGCCTTCTGTTTTGACCGCTAATCCTTTCCGCGGAGCATTTGCAACCGTTTGGCACCATTATTGAGTGAAAAGCCGAAAGTCAGATGTTTGATCAAATTGTGACCCCGGGGCTTAGGGATTTTTTCAAAAATATCTTTTTCTGCCGGTTAAGTTATCGATGGCTGATTTATTTTCCTGTGATAAAAAGCTTTATGTTTCGACCGCCAAACCTCTCAGGGGAGCATTTGAAACCGTTAGGCACCATATTTGAGTGAAAAGCCGAAAGTCAGATTTTTTATGAAATTGTGACCCCGGGCCTTAGGGATTTTTTCAAAAAAATCTTTTTCTGCCAGTTAAGTTGTCGAGGGCTGATTTCTTTTCCTGTGCTAAACATCCTTCGGTTTTGAACACCAAAGCTCTCAGTGGAGCATTTGCAACCGTTTGTACCATTTTTGAGTGAAGTGCCGAAAGTCAGATTTTTTTATGAAATTGTGACCCCGGGGCTTAGGGATTTTTTCAAAAAAATCTTTTTCTGCCGGTGAAGTTGTCGAGGGCTGATTTCTTTTCGTGTGATAAACAGCTTTCGGTTTTGAACACCAAAGCTCTCAGTGGAGCATTTGCAACCGTTTGTACCATTTTTGAGTGAATTGCCGAAAGTCAGATTTTTGATGAAATTGTGACCCCGGAGCCGGTTAAGTTGTCGAGGGCTGATTTCTTTTCCTGTGATGAAAAGCCTTCTTTTTCAACCGCGAAACCTTTCTGTGGAGCATTTGCAACCGTTTGGCACCATTTCTGAGTGAATTGCCGAAAGTCAGATTTTTTATGAAATTGTGACCCCAGGGCTTAGGGATTTTTTCAAAAAAATCTTTTTCTGCCGTTGAAGTTGTCGAGGGCTGATTTGTTTTCCTGTGATAAAAAGCCTTCCGTTTCGAGCCCCAAACCTCTCAGGGGAGCATTTGCAAACGTTAGGCACCATTTTTGAGTGAATTGCCGAAAGTCAGATTTTTTATGAAATAGTGACCCCGGGGCCGATTAAGTAGTCGAGGGCTGATTTCTTTTCCTATGATAAAAAGACTTCTGTTTCGACCGCCAAACCACTCTGGGGAGCATTAGCAACCGTTTGGCACCATTTTTGAGTGAATTGCCGAAAGTCAGATTTTTTATAAAATTGTGATCCCGGGGCTTAGGGATCTTTTCAAAAAAATATTTTTCTGCCGGTGAAGTTGTCGATGGCTGATTTCTTTTCCTGTGATAAAAAGGCTTCGGTTTCGAGCGCCAAACCTTTCTTTGGAGCATTTGCAACCGTTTCGCACCATTTTTGAGTGAATTGCCAAAAGTCAGATTTTTTATAAAATTGTGACCCCGGGGCTTAGGCATTTTTTTTTTTAAAAAAGATTTCTGCCGGTGAAGTTGTCGATGGCTGATTTCTTTTCCTGTGATAAAAAGGCTTCGGTTTCGAGCGCCAAACCTCTCAGGGGAGCATTTGCTACCGTATGGCACCATTTTTGAATGAATTGCCAAAAGTCAGATTTTTTATGAAATAGTGACCCGGGGGCCGGTTAAGTAGTCGAGGGCTGATTTCTTTTCCTGTGATAAAAAGACTTCTGTTTCGACCGCCAAAAATTTCTGGGGAGCATTTGCAACCGTTTGGCACCATTTTTGAGTGAAGTGCCGAAAGTCAGGTGTTTGATGAAATTGTGACCCCGGGGCTTAGGGATGTTTTCAAAAAAATCTTTTTCTCCCGGTGAAGTTGTCGAGGGCTGATTCGTTTTCCTGTGATAAAAAGCCTTCTTTCTCAACCGCGAAACCTTTCTGTGGAGCATTTGCAACCGTTTGGCACCATTTTTGAGTGAATTGCCGAAAGTCAGATTTTTGATGAAATTGTGACCCCGGGGCTTAGGGATTTTTTCAAAAAAATCTTTTTCTGCCAGTTAAATTGTCGAGGGCTGTTTTTTTCCCCCCTGTGATAAAAAGCCTTCGGTTTTGAACACCAAAGCTCTCAGTGGAGCATTTGCAACCGATTGGCACCATTTTTGAGTGAAAAGCTGAAAGTCAGATTTTTTATGAAATTGTGACCCCGGAGCCGGTTAAGTTGTCGAGGGCTGATTTCTTTTCCTGTGATGAAAAGCCTTCTTTTTCAACCTCGAAACCTTTCTGTGGAGCATTTGCAACCGTTTGGCACCATTTTTAAGTTAATTGCCGAAAGTCATATTTTTTATGAAATTGTGACCCTGGGGCTTAGGGATTTTTTCAAAAAAAGCTTTTTCTGCCGGTTAAGTTGCCGAGGGCTGATTTCTTCTCCTGTGATAAAAAGCTTTATGTTTCGACCGCCAAACCTCTCAGGGGAGCATTTGCAACCGTTAGGCACCATATTTGAGTGAAAAGCCTAAAGTCAGATTTTTGATGAAATTGTGACCCCGGGGCTTAGGGATTTTTTCAAAAAAACCTTTTTTTGCCGGTTAAGTTGTCGATGGCTGATTTCTTTTCCTGTGATAAAAAGCCTTCGGTTTCGAGCGCCAAACCTCTCAGGGGAGCATTTGCAATTGTTTGGCACCATTTTTGAGTGAATTGCCGAAAGTCAGATTATTTATGAAATAGTGACCCCGGGGCCGATTAAGTAGTCGAGGGCTGATTTTTTCTCCTGTGATAAAAAGCTTTATGTTTCGACCGCCAAACCTCTCAGGGGAGCATTTGCAAACGTTAGGCACCATTTTTGAGTGAAAAGCCGAAAGTCATATTTTTTATGAAATTGTGACCCCGGGGCTTAGGGATTTTTTCAAAAAAAGCTTTTTCTGCCGGTTAAGTTGCCGAGGGCTGATTTCTTCTCCTGTGATAAAAAGCTTTATGTTTCGACCGCCAAACCTCTCAGGGGAGCATTTGCAACCGTTAGGCACCATATTTGAGTGAAAAGCCTAAAGTCAGATTTTTGATGAAATTGTGACCCCGGGGCTTAGGGATTTTTTCAAAAAAATATTTTTCTCCCGGTTAAGTTATCGATGGCTGATTTCTTTTCTTGTGATAAAAAGCCTTCTGTTTCGACCGTCAAACCTCTCAGGGGAACATTTGCAACCGTTTGGCACCATTTTTGAGTGAATTGCAGAAAGTCAGATTTTTTTATGAAATTGTGACCCCGGGGCTTAGGGATTTTTTCAAAAAAATCTTTTTGTGCCGGTGAAGTTGTCGAGGGCTGATTTCTTTTCCTGTGATAAAAAGCCTTCTGTTTTGACCGCTAATCCTTTCCGCGGAGCATTTGCAACCGTTTGGCACCATTATTGAGTGAAAAGCCGAAAGTCAGATGTTTGATCAAATTGTGACCCCGGGGCTTAGGGATTTTTTCAAAAATATCTTTTTCTGCCGGTTAAGTTATCGATGGCTGATTTATTTTCCTGTGATAAAAAGCTTTATGTTTCGACCGCCAAACCTCTCAGGGGAGCATTTGAAACCGTTAGGCACCATATTTGAGTGAAAAGCCGAAAGTCAGATTTTTTATGAAATTGTGACCCCGGGCCTTAGGGATTTTTTCAAAAAAATCTTTTTCTGCCAGTTAAGTTGTCGAGGGCTGATTTCTTTTCCTGTGCTAAACATCCTTCGGTTTTGAACACCAAAGCTCTCAGTGGAGCATTTGCAACCGTTTGTACCATTTTTGAGTGAAGTGCCGAAAGTCAGATTTTTTTATGAAATTGTGACCCCGGGGCTTAGGGATTTTTTCAAAAAAATCTTTTTCTGCCGGTGAAGTTGTCGAGGGCTGATTTCTTTTCGTGTGATAAACAGCTTTCGGTTTTGAACACCAAAGCTCTCAGTGGAGCATTTGCAACCGTTTGTACCATTTTTGAGTGAATTGCGGAAAGTCAGATTTTTGATGAAATTGTGACCCCGGAGCCGGTTAAGTTGTCGAGGGCTGATTTCTTTTCCTGTGATGAAAAGCCTTCTTTTTCAACCGCGAAACCTTTCTGTGGAGCATTTGCAACCGTTTGGCACCATTTCTGAGTGAATTGCCGAAAGTCAGATTTTTTATGAAATTGTGACCCCAGGGCTTAGGGATTTTTTCAAAAAAATCTTTTTCTGCCGTTGAAGTTGTCGAGGGCTGATTTGTTTTCCTGTGATAAAAAGCCTTCCGTTTCGAGCCCCAAACCTCTCAGGGGAGCATTTGCAAACGTTAGGCACCATTTTTGAGTGAATTGCCGAAAGTCAGATTTTTTATGAAATAGTGACCCCGGGGCCGATTAAGTAGTCGAGGGCTGATTTCTTTTCCTATGATAAAAAGACTTCTGTTTCGACCGCCAAACCACTCTGGGGAGCATTAGCAACCGTTTGGCACCATTTTTGAGTGAATTGCCGAAAGTCAGATTTTTTATAAAATTGTGACCCCGGGGCTTAGGGATCTTTTCAAAAAAATATTTTTCTGCCGGTGAAGTTGTCGATGGCTGATTTCTTTTCCTGTGATAAAAAGGCTTCGGTTTCGAGCGCCAAACCTTTCTTTGGAGCATTTGCAACCGTTTCGCACCATTTTTGAGTGAATTGCCAAAAGTCAGATTTTTTATAAAATTGTGACCCCGGGGCTTAGGCATTTTTTTTAAAAAAAAAATTTCTGCCGGTGAAGTTGTCGATGGCTGATTTCTTTTCCTGTGATAAAAAGGCTTCGGTTTCGAGCGCCAAACCTCTCAGGGGAGCATTTGCTACCGTATGGCACCATTTTTGAATGAATTGCCAAAAGTCAGATTTTTTATGAAATAGTGACCCGGGGGCCGGTTAAGTAGTCGAGGGCTGATTTCTTTTCCTGTGATAAAAAGACTTCTGTTTCGACCGCCAAAAATTTCTGGGGAGCATTTGCAACCGTTCGGCACCATTTTTGAGTGAAGTGCCGAAAGTCAGGTGTTTGATGAAATTGTGACCCCGGGGCTTAGGGATGTTTTCAAAAAAATCTTTTTCTCCCGGTGAAGTTGTCGAGGGCTGATTCGTTTTCCTGTGATAAAAAGCCTTCTTTCTCAACCGTGAAACCTTTCTGTGGAGCATTTGCAACCGTTTGGCACCATTTTTGAGTGAATTGCCGAAAGTCAGATTTTTGATGAAATTGTGACCCCGGGGCTTAGGGATTTTTTCAAAAAAATCTTTTTCTGCCAGTTAAATTGTCGAGGGCTGTTTTTTCCCCCCCTGTGATAAAAAGCCTTCGGTTTTGAACACCAAAGCTCTCAGTGGAGCATTTGCAACCGATTGGCACCATTTTTGAGTGAAAAGCTGAAAGTCAGATTTTTTATGAAATTGTGACCCCGGAGCCGGTTAAGTTGTCGAGGGCTGATTTCTTTTCCTGTGATGAAAAGCCTTCTTTTTCAACCTCGAAACCTTTCTGTGGAGCATTTGCAACCGTTTGGCACCATTTTTACGTTAATTGCCGAAAGTCATATTTTTTATGAAATTGTGACCCTGGGGCTTAGGGATTTTTTCAAAAAAAGCTTTTTCTGCCGGTTAAGTTGCCGAGGGCTGATTTCTTCTCCTGTGATAAAAAGCTTTATGTTTCGACCGCCAAACCTCTCAGGGGAGCATTTGCAACCGTTAGGCACCATATTTGAGTGAAAAGCCTAAAGTCAGATTTTTGATGAAATTGTGACCCCGGGGCTTAGGGATTTTTTCAAAAAAACCTTTTTTTGCCGGTTAAGTTGTCGATGGCTGATTTCTTTTCCTGTGATAAAAAGCCTTCGGTTTCGAGCGCCAAACCTCTCAGGGGAGCATTTGCAATTGTTTGGCACCATTTTTGAGTGAATTGCCGAAAGTCAGATTATTTATGAAATAGTGACCCCGGGGCCGATTAAGTAGTCGAGTGCTGATTTTTTCTCCTGTGATAAAAAGCTTTATGTTTCGACCGCCAAACCTCTCAGGGGAGCATTTGCAAACGTTAGGCACCATTTTTGAGTGAAAAGCCGAAAGTCATATTTTTTATGAAATTGTGACCCCGGGGCTTAGGGATTTTTTCAAAAAAAGCTTTTTCTGCCGGTTAAGTTGCCGAGGGCTGATTTCTTCTCCTGTGATAAAAAGCTTTATGTTTCGACCGCCAAACCTCTCAGGGGAGCATTTGCAACCGTTAGGCACCATATTTGAGTGAAAAGCCTAAAGTCAGATTTTTGATGAAATTGTGACCCCGGGGCTTAGGGATTTTTTCAAAAAAATCTTTTTCTCCCGGTTAAGTTATCGATGGCTGATTTCTTTTCTTGTGATAAAAAGCCTTCGGTTTTGAGCGCCAAACCTCTCAGGGGAGCATTTGCAACCGTTTGGCACCATTTTTGAGTGAATTGCCGAAAGTCAGATTTTTTATGAAATTGTGACCCCGGGGCCGATTAAGTAGTCGATGGCTGATTTCTTTTCCTGTGATAAAAAGACTTCTGTTTCGACCGCCAAACCTTTCTGGGGAGCATTTGCAACCGTTTGGCACCATTTTTGAGTGAATTGCCGAAAGTCAGATTTTTTATATAATTGTGACCCCGAGGTTTAGGGATTTTTTCAAAAAAATCTTTTTGTGCCGGTGAAGTTGTCGAGGGCTGATTTCTTTTCCTGTGATAAAAAGCCTTCTGTTTTGACCGCTAATCCTTTCCGCGGAGCATTTGCAACCGTTTGGCACCATTATTGAGTGAAAAGCCGAAAGTCAGATGTTTGATCAAATTGTGACCCCGGGGCTTAGGGATTTTTTCAAAAATATCTTTTTCTGCCGGTTAAGTTATCGATGGCTGATTTATTTTCCTGTGATAAAAAGCTTTATGTTTCGACCGCCAAACCTCTCAGGGGAGCATTTGAAACCGTTAGGCACCATATTTGAGTGAAAAGCCGAAAGTCAGATTTTTTATGAAATTGTGACCCCGGGCCTTAGGGATTTTTTCAAAAAAATCTTTTTCTGCCAGTTAAGTTGTCGAGGGCTGATTTCTTTTCCTGTGCTAAACATCCTTCGGTTTTGAACACCAAAGCTCTCAGTGGAGCATTTGCAACCGTTTGTACCATTTTTGAGTGAAGTGCCGAAAGTCAGATTTTTTTATGAAATTGTGACCCCGGGGCTTAGGGATTTTTTCAAAAAAATCTTTTTCTGCCGGTGAAGTTGTCGAGGGCTGATTTCTTTTCGTGTGATAAACAGCCTTCGGTTTTGAACACCAAAGCTCTCAGTGGAGCATTTGCAACCGTTTGTACCATTTTTGAGTGAATTGCCGAAAGTCAGATTTTTGATGAAATTGTGACCCCGGAGCCGGTTAAGTTGTCGAGGGCTGATTTCTTTTCCTGTGATGAAAAGCCTCCTTTTTCAACCGCGAAACCTTTCTGTGGAGCATTTGCAACCGTTTGGCACCATTTTTGAGTGAATTGCCGAAAGTCAGATTTTTTATGAAATTGTGACCCCGGGGCCGATTAAGTAGTCGATGGCTGATTTCTTTTCCTGTGATAAAAAGACTTCTTTTTCGACCGCCAAACCTTTGTGGGGAGCATTTGCAACCGTTTGGCAGCATTTTTGAGTGAATTGCAGAAAGTCAGATTTTTTTATGAAATTGTGACCCCGGGGCTTAGGGATTTTTTCAAAAAAATCTTTTTGTGCCGGTGAGGTTGTCGAGGGCTGATTTCTTTTCCTGTGATAAAAAGCCTTCTGTTTCGACCGCTAATCCTTTCCACGGAGCATTTGCAACCGTTTGGCACCATTTTTGAGTGAATTGCCGAAAGTCAGATGTTTGATCAAATTGTGACCCCGGGGCTTAGGGATTTTTTCAAAAATATCTTTTTCTGCCGGTTAAGTTATCGATGGCTGATTTCTTTTCCTGTGATAAAAAGGCTTCGGTTTCGAGCGCCAAACCTCTCAGGGGAGCATTTGCAACCGTTAGGCACCATTTTTGAATGAATTGCCGAAAGTCAGATTTTTAATGAAATAGTGACCCCGGGGCCGGTTAAGTAGTCGAGGGCTGATTTCTTCTCCTGTGATAAAAAGCTTTATGTTTCGACCGCCAAACCTCTCAGGGGAGCATTTGAAACCGTTAGGCACCATATTTGAGTGAAAAGCCGAAAGTCAGATTTTTTATGAAATTGTGACCCCGGGCTTTAGGGATTTTTTCAAAAAAATCTTTTTCTGCCGGTGAAGTTGTCGAGGGCTGATTTCTTTTCGTGTGATAAACAGCTTTCGGTTTTGAACACCAAAGCTCTCAGTGGAGCATTTGCAACCGTTTGTACCATTTTTGAGTGAATTGCCGAAAGTCAGATTTTTGATGAAATTGTGACCCCGGAGCCGGTTAAGTTGTCGAGGGCTGATTTCTTTTCCTGTGATGAAAAGCCTTCTTTTTCAACCGCGAAACCTTTCTGTGGAGCATTTGCAACCGTTTGGCACCATTTCTGAGTGAATTGCCGAAAGTCAGATTTTTTATGAAATTGTGACCCCAGGGCTTAGGGATTTTTTCAAAAAAATCTTTTTCTGCCGTTGAAGTTGTCGAGGGCTGATTTGTTTTCCTGTGATAAAAAGCCTTCCGTTTCGAGCCCCAAACCTCTCAGGGGAGCATTTGCAAATGTTAGGCACCATTTTTGAGTGAATTGCCGAAAGTCAGATTTTTTATGAAATAGTGACCCCGGGGCCGATTAAGTAGTCGAGGGCTGATTTCTTTTCCTATGATAAAAAGACTTCTGTTTCGACCGCCAAACCACTCTGGGGAGCATTAGCAACCGTTTGGCACCATTTTTGAGTGAATTGCCGAAAGTCAGATTTTTTATAAAATTGTGACCCCGGGGCTTAGGGATCTTTTCAAAAAAATATTTTTCTGCCGGTGAAGTTGTCGATGGCTGATTTCTTTTCCTGTGATAAAAAGGCTTCGGTTTCGAGCGCCAAACCTTTCTTTGGAGCATTTGCAACCGTTTCGCACCATTTTTGAGTGAATTGCCAAAAGTCAGATTTTTTATAAAATTGTGACCCCGGGGCTTAGGCATTTTTTTTTTTTAAAAAGATTTCTGCCGGTGAAGTTGTCGATGGCTGATTTCTTTTCCTGTGATAAAAAGGCTTCGGTTTCGAGCGCCAAACCTCTCAGGGGAGCATTTGCTACCGTATGGCACCATTTTTGAATGAATTGCCAAAAGTCAGATTTTTTATGAAATAGTGACCCGGGGGCCGGTTAAGTAGTCGAGGGCTGATTTCTTTTCCTGTGATAAAAAGACTTCTGTTTCGACCGCCAAAAATTTCTGGGGAGCATTTGCAACCGTTTGGCACCATTTTTGAGTGAAGTGCCGAAAGTCAGGTGTTTGATGAAATTGTGACCCCGGGGCTTAGGGATGTTTTCAAAAAAATCTTTTTCTCCCGGTGAAGTTGTCGAGGGCTGATTCGTTTTCCTGTGATAAAAAGCCTTCTTTCTCAACCGCGAAACCTTTCTGTGGAGCATTTGCAACCGTTTGGCACCATTTTTGAGTGAATTGCCGAAAGTCAGATTTTTGATGAAATTGTGACCCCGGGGCTTAGGGATTTTTTCAAAAAAATCTTTTTCTGCCAGTTAAATTGTCGAGGGCTGTTTTTTCCCCCCCTGTGATAAAAAGCCTTCGGTTTTGAACACCAAAGCTCTCAGTGGAGCATTTGCAACCGATTGGCACCATTTTTGAGTGAAAAGCTGAAAGTCAGATTTTTTATGAAATTGTGACCCCGGAGCCGGTTAAGTTGTCGAGGGCTGATTTCTTTTCCTGTGATGAAAAGCCTTCTTTTTCAACCTCGAAACCTTTCTGTGGAGCATTTGCAACCGTTTGGCACCATTTTTACGTTAATTGCCGAAAGTCATATTTTTTATGAAATTGTGACCCTGGGGCTTAGGGATTTTTTCAAAAAAAGCTTTTTCTGCCGGTTAAGTTGCCGAGGGCTGATTTCTTCTCCTGTGATAAAAAGCTTTATGTTTCGACCGCCAAACCTCTCAGGGGAGCATTTGCAACCGTTAGGCACCATATTTGAGTGAAAAGCCTAAAGTCAGATTTTTGATGAAATTGTGACCCCGGGGCTTAGGGATTTTTTCAAAAAAACCTTTTTTTGCCGGTTAAGTTGTCGATGGCTGATTTCTTTTCCTGTGATAAAAAGCCTTCGGTTTCGAGCGCCAAACCTCTCAGGGGAGCATTTGCAATTGTTTGGCACCATTTTTGAGTGAATTGCCGAAAGTCAGATTATTTATGAAATAGTGACCCCGGGGCCGATTAAGTAGTCGAGGGCTGATTTTTTCTCCTGTGATAAAAAGCTTTATGTTTCGACCGCCAAACCTCTCAGGGGAGCATTTGCAAACGTTAGGCACCATTTTTGAGTGAAAAGCCGAAAGTCATATTTTTTATGAAATTGTGACCCCGGGGCTTAGGGATTTTTTCAAAAAAAGCTTTTTCTGCCGGTGAAGTTGTCGAGGGCTGATTTCTTTTCGTGTGATAAACAGCTTTCGGTTTTGAACACCAAAGCTCTCAGTGGAGCATTTGCAACCGTTTGTACCATTTTTGAGTGAATTGCCGAAAGTCAGATTTTTGATGAAATTGTGACCCCGGAGCCGGTTAAGTTGTCGAGGGCTGATTTCTTTTCCTGTGATGAAAAGCCTTCTTTTTCAACCGCGAAACCTTTCTGTGGAGCATTTGCAACCGTTTGGCACCATTTCTGAGTGAATTGCCGAAAGTCAGATTTTTTATGAAATTGTGACCCCAGGGCTTAGGGATTTTTTCAAAAAAATCTTTTTCTGCCGTTGAAGTTGTCGAGGGCTGATTTGTTTTCCTGTGATAAAAAGCCTTCCGTTTCGAGCCCCAAACCTCTCAGGGGAGCATTTGCAAATGTTAGGCACCATTTTTGAGTGAATTGCCGAAAGTCAGATTTTTTATGAAATAGTGACCCCGGGGCCGATTAAGTAGTCGAGGGCTGATTTCTTTTCCTATGATAAAAAGACTTCTGTTTCGACCGCCAAACCACTCTGGGGAGCATTAGCAACCGTTTGGCACCATTTTTGAGTGAATTGCCGAAAGTCAGATTTTTTATAAAATTGTGACCCCGGGGCTTAGGGATCTTTTCAAAAAAATATTTTTCTGCCGGTGAAGTTGTCGATGGCTGATTTCTTTTCCTGTGATAAAAAGGCTTCGGTTTCGAGCGCCAAACCTTTCTTTGGAGCATTTGCAACCGTTTCGCACCATTTTTGAGTGAATTGCCAAAAGTCAGATTTTTTATAAAATTGTGACCCCGGGGCTTAGGCATTTTTTTTTTTTAAAAAGATTTCTGCCGGTGAAGTTGTCGATGGCTGATTTCTTTTCCTGTGATAAAAAGGCTTCGGTTTCGAGCGCCAAACCTCTCAGGGGAGCATTTGCTACCGTATGGCACCATTTTTGAATGAATTGCCAAAAGTCAGATTTTTTATGAAATAGTGACCCGGGGGCCGGTTAAGTAGTCGAGGGCTGATTTCTTTTCCTGTGATAAAAAGACTTCTGTTTCGACCGCCAAAAATTTCTGGGGAGCATTTGCAACCGTTTGGCACCATTTTTGAGTGAAGTGCCGAAAGTCAGGTGTTTGATGAAATTGTGACCCCGGGGCTTAGGGATGTTTTCAAAAAAATCTTTTTCTCCCGGTGAAGTTGTCGAGGGCTGATTCGTTTTCCTGTGATAAAAAGCCTTCTTTCTCAACCGCGAAACCTTTCTGTGGAGCATTTGCAACCGTTTGGCACCATTTTTGAGTGAATTGCCGAAAGTCAGATTTTTGATGAAATTGTGACCCCGGGGCTTAGGGATTTTTTCAAAAAAATCTTTTTCTGCCAGTTAAATTGTCGAGGGCTGTTTTTTCCCCCCCTGTGATAAAAAGCCTTCGGTTTTGAACACCAAAGCTCTCAGTGGAGCATTTGCAACCGATTGGCACCATTTTTGAGTGAAAAGCTGAAAGTCAGATTTTTTATGAAATTGTGACCCCGGAGCCGGTTAAGTTGTCGAGGGCTGATTTCTTTTCCTGTGATGAAAAGCCTTCTTTTTCAACCTCGAAACCTTTCTGTGGAGCATTTGCAACCGTTTGGCACCATTTTTACGTTAATTGCCGAAAGTCATATTTTTTATGAAATTGTGACCCTGGGGCTTAGGGATTTTTTCAAAAAAAGCTTTTTCTGCCGGTTAAGTTGCCGAGGGCTGATTTCTTCTCCTGTGATAAAAAGCTTTATGTTTCGACCGCCAAACCTCTCAGGGGAGCATTTGCAACCGTTAGGCACCATATTTGAGTGAAAAGCCTAAAGTCAGATTTTTGATGAAATTGTGACCCCGGGGCTTAGGGATTTTTTCAAAAAAACCTTTTTTTGCCGGTTAAGTTGTCGATGGCTGATTTCTTTTCCTGTGATAAAAAGCCTTCGGTTTCGAGCGCCAAACCTCTCAGGGGAGCATTTGCAATTGTTTGGCACCATTTTTGAGTGAATTGCCGAAAGTCAGATTATTTATGAAATAGTGACCCCGGGGCCGATTAAGTAGTCGAGGGCTGATTTTTTCTCCTGTGATAAAAAGCTTTATGTTTCGACCGCCAAACCTCTCAGGGGAGCATTTGCAAACGTTAGGCACCATTTTTGAGTGAAAAGCCGAAAGTCATATTTTTTATGAAATTGTGACCCCGGGGCTTAGGGATTTTTTCAAAAAAAGCTTTTTCTGCCGGTTAAGTTGCCGAGGGCTGATTTCTTCTCCTGTGATAAAAAGCTTTATGTTTCGACCGCCAAACCTCTCAGGGGAGCATTTGCAACCGTTAGGCACCATATTTGAGTGAAAAGCCTAAAGTCAGATTTTTGATGAAATTGTGACCCCGGGGCTTAGGGATTTTTTCAAAAAAATATTTTTCTCCCGGTTAAGTTATCGATGGCTGATTTCTTTTCTTGTGATAAAAAGCCTTCTGTTTCGACCGTCAAACCTCTCAGGGGAACATTTGCAACCGTTTGGCACCATTTTTGAGTGAATTGCAGAAAGTCAGATTTTTTTATGAAATTGTGACCCCGGGGCTTAGGGATTTTTTCAAAAAAATCTTTTTGTGCCGGTGAAGTTGTCGAGGGCTGATTTCTTTTCCTGTGATAAAAAGCCTTCTGTTTTGACCGCTAATCCTTTCCGCGGAGCATTTGCAACCGTTTGGCACCATTATTGAGTGAAAAGCCGAAAGTCAGATGTTTGATCAAATTGTGACCCCGGGGCTTAGGGATTTTTTCAAAAATATCTTTTTCTGCCGGTTAAGTTATCGATGGCTGATTTATTTTCCTGTGATAAAAAGCTTTATGTTTCGACCGCCAAACCTCTCAGGGGAGCATTTGAAACCGTTAGGCACCATATTTGAGTGAAAAGCCGAAAGTCAGATTTTTTATGAAATTGTGACCCCGGGCCTTAGGGATTTTTTCAAAAAAATCTTTTTCTGCCAGTTAAGTTGTCGAGGGCTGATTTCTTTTCCTGTGCTAAACATCCTTCGGTTTTGAACACCAAAGCTCTCAGTGGAGCATTTGCAACCGTTTGTACCATTTTTGAGTGAAGTGCCGAAAGTCAGATTTTTTTATGAAATTGTGACCCCGGGGCTTAGGGATTTTTTCAAAAAAATCTTTTTCTGCCGGTGAAGTTGTCGAGGGCTGATTTCTTTTCGTGTGATAAACAGCTTTCGGTTTTGAACACCAAAGCTCTCAGTGGAGCATTTGCAACCGTTTGTACCATTTTTGAGTGAATTGCGGAAAGTCAGATTTTTGATGAAATTGTGACCCCGGAGCCGGTTAAGTTGTCGAGGGCTGATTTCTTTTCCTGTGATGAAAAGCCTTCTTTTTCAACCGCGAAACCTTTCTGTGGAGCATTTGCAACCGTTTGGCACCATTTCTGAGTGAATTGCCGAAAGTCAGATTTTTTATGAAATTGTGACCCCAGGGCTTAGGGATTTTTTCAAAAAAATCTTTTTCTGCCGTTGAAGTTGTCGAGGGCTGATTTGTTTTCCTGTGATAAAAAGCCTTCCGTTTCGAGCCCCAAACCTCTCAGGGGAGCATTTGCAAACGTTAGGCACCATTTTTGAGTGAATTGCCGAAAGTCAGATTTTTTATGAAATAGTGACCCCGGGGCCGATTAAGTAGTCGAGGGCTGATTTCTTTTCCTATGATAAAAAGACTTCTGTTTCGACCGCCAAACCACTCTGGGGAGCATTAGCAACCGTTTGGCACCATTTTTGAGTGAATTGCCGAAAGTCAGATTTTTTATAAAATTGTGACCCCGGGGCTTAGGGATCTTTTCAAAAAAATATTTTTCTGCCGGTGAAGTTGTCGATGGCTGATTTCTTTTCCTGTGATAAAAAGGCTTCGGTTTCGAGCGCCAAACCTTTCTTTGGAGCATTTGCAACCGTTTCGCACCATTTTTGAGTGAATTGCCAAAAGTCAGATTTTTTATAAAATTGTGACCCCGGGGCTTAGGCATTTTTTTTAAAAAAAAAATTTCTGCCGGTGAAGTTGTCGATGGCTGATTTCTTTTCCTGTGATAAAAAGGCTTCGGTTTCGAGCGCCAAACCTCTCAGGGGAGCATTTGCTACCGTATGGCACCATTTTTGAATGAATTGCCAAAAGTCAGATTTTTTATGAAATAGTGACCCGGGGGCCGGTTAAGTAGTCGAGGGCTGATTTCTTTTCCTGTGATAAAAAGACTTCTGTTTCGACCGCCAAAAATTTCTGGGGAGCATTTGCAACCGTTTGGCACCATTTTTGAGTGAAGTGCCGAAAGTCAGGTGTTTGATGAAATTGTGACCCCGGGGCTTAGGGATGTTTTCAAAAAAATCTTTTTCTCCCGGTGAAGTTGTCGAGGGCTGATTCGTTTTCCTGTGATAAAAAGCCTTCTTTCTCAACCGTGAAACCTTTCTGTGGAGCATTTGCAACCGTTTGGCACCATTTTTGAGTGAATTGCCGAAAGTCAGATTTTTGATGAAATTGTGACCCCGGGGCTTAGGGATTTTTTCAAAAAAATCTTTTTCTGCCAGTTAAATTGTCGAGGGCTGTTTTTTCCCCCCCTGTGATAAAAAGCCTTCGGTTTTGAACACCAAAGCTCTCAGTGGAGCATTTGCAACCGATTGGCACCATTTTTGAGTGAAAAGCTGAAAGTCAGATTTTTTATGAAATTGTGACCCCGGAGCCGGTTAAGTTGTCGAGGGCTGATTTCTTTTCCTGTGATGAAAAGCCTTCTTTTTCAACCTCGAAACCTTTCTGTGGAGCATTTGCAACCGTTTGGCACCATTTTTACGTTAATTGCCGAAAGTCATATTTTTTATGAAATTGTGACCCTGGGGCTTAGGGATTTTTTCAAAAAAAGCTTTTTCTGCCGGTTAAGTTGCCGAGGGCTGATTTCTTCTCCTGTGATAAAAAGCTTTATGTTTCGACCGCCAAACCTCTCAGGGGAGCATTTGCAACCGTTAGGCACCATATTTGAGTGAAAAGCCTAAAGTCAGATTTTTGATGAAATTGTGACCCCGGGGCTTAGGGATTTTTTCAAAAAAACCTTTTTTTGCCGGTTAAGTTGTCGATGGCTGATTTCTTTTCCTGTGATAAAAAGCCTTCGGTTTCGAGCGCCAAACCTCTCAGGGGAGCATTTGCAATTGTTTGGCACCATTTTTGAGTGAATTGCCGAAAGTCAGATTATTTATGAAATAGTGACCCCGGGGCCGATTAAGTAGTCGAGTGCTGATTTTTTCTCCTGTGATAAAAAGCTTTATGTTTCGACCGCCAAACCTCTCAGGGGAGCATTTGCAAACGTTAGGCACCATTTTTGAGTGAAAAGCCGAAAGTCATATTTTTTATGAAATTGTGACCCCGGGGCTTAGGGATTTTTTCAAAAAAAGCTTTTTCTGCCGGTTAAGTTGCCGAGGGCTGATTTCTTCTCCTGTGATAAAAAGCTTTATGTTTCGACCGCCAAACCTCTCAGGGGAGCATTTGCAACCGTTAGGCACCATATTTGAGTGAAAAGCCTAAAGTCAGATTTTTGATGAAATTGTGACCCCGGGGCTTAGGGATTTTTTCAAAAAAATCTTTTTCTCCCGGTTAAGTTATCGATGGCTGATTTCTTTTCTTGTGATAAAAAGCCTTCGGTTTTGAGCGCCAAACCTCTCAGGGGAGCATTTGCAACCGTTTGGCACCATTTTTGAGTGAATTGCCGAAAGTCAGATTTTTTATGAAATTGTGACCCCGGGGCCGATTAAGTAGTCGATGGCTGATTTCTTTTCCTGTGATAAAAAGACTTCTGTTTCGACCGCCAAACCTTTCTGGGGAGCATTTGCAACCGTTTGGCACCATTTTTGAGTGAATTGCCGAAAGTCAGATTTTTTATATAATTGTGACCCCGAGGTTTAGGGATTTTTTCAAAAAAATCTTTTTGTGCCGGTGAAGTTGTCGAGGGCTGATTTCTTTTCCTGTGATAAAAAGCCTTCTGTTTTGACCGCTAATCCTTTCCGCGGAGCATTTGCAACCGTTTGGCACCATTATTGAGTGAAAAGCCGAAAGTCAGATGTTTGATCAAATTGTGACCCCGGGGCTTAGGGATTTTTTCAAAAATATCTTTTTCTGCCGGTTAAGTTATCGATGGCTGATTTATTTTCCTGTGATAAAAAGCTTTATGTTTCGACCGCCAAACCTCTCAGGGGAGCATTTGAAACCGTTAGGCACCATATTTGAGTGAAAAGCCGAAAGTCAGATTTTTTATGAAATTGTGACCCCGGGCCTTAGGGATTTTTTCAAAAAAATCTTTTTCTGCCAGTTAAGTTGTCGAGGGCTGATTTCTTTTCCTGTGCTAAACATCCTTCGGTTTTGAACACCAAAGCTCTCAGTGGAGCATTTGCAACCGTTTGTACCATTTTTGAGTGAAGTGCCGAAAGTCAGATTTTTTTATGAAATTGTGACCCCGGGGCTTAGGGATTTTTTCAAAAAAATCTTTTTCTGCCGGTGAAGTTGTCGAGGGCTGATTTCTTTTCGTGTGATAAACAGCCTTCGGTTTTGAACACCAAAGCTCTCAGTGGAGCATTTGCAACCGTTTGTACCATTTTTGAGTGAATTGCCGAAAGTCAGATTTTTGATGAAATTGTGACCCCGGAGCCGGTTAAGTTGTCGAGGGCTGATTTCTTTTCCTGTGATGAAAAGCCTCCTTTTTCAACCGCGAAACCTTTCTGTGGAGCATTTGCAACCGTTTGGCACCATTTTTGAGTGAATTGCCGAAAGTCAGATTTTTTATGAAATTGTGACCCCGGGGCTTATGGATTTTTTCAAAAAAACCTTTTTCTGCCGCTTAAGTTGTCGAGGGCTGATTTCTTCTCCTGTGATAAAAAGCTTTATGTTTCGACCGTCAAACCTCTCAGGGGAGCATTTGCAACCGTTAGGCACAATATATGAGTGAAAAGTCGAAAGTCAGATTTTTGCTGAAATTGTGACCCCAGGGCTTAGGGATTTTTTCAAAAAAATCTTTTTCTGCCGTTGAAGTTGTCGAGGGCTGATTTGTTTTCCTGTGATAAAAAGCCTTCCGTTTCGAGCCCCAAACCTCTCAGGGGAGCATTTGCAACCGTTTGGCACCATTTTTGAGTGAATTGCCGAAAGTCAGATTTTTTATGAAATAGTGACCCCGGGGCCGATTAAGTAGTCGAGGGCTGATTTCTTTTCCTGTGATAAAAAGACTTCTGTTTCGACCGCCAAACCACTCTGGGGAGCATTAGCAACCGTTTGGCACCATTTTTGAGTGAATTGCCGAAAGTCAGATTTTTTATAAAATTGTGACCCCGGGGCTTAGGGATCTTTTCAAAAAAATATTTTTCTGCCGGTGAAGTTGTCGATGGCTGATTTCTTTTCCTGTGATAAAAAGGCTTCGGTTTCGAGCGCCAAACCTCTCAAGGGAGCATTTGCTACCGTATGGCACCATTTTTGAATGAATTGCCGAAAGTCAGATTTTTGATGAAATAGTGACCCGGGGGCCGGTTAAGTAGTCGAGGGCTGATTTCTTTTCCTGTGATAAAAAGACTTCTGTTTCGACCGCCAAAAATTTCTGGGGAGCATTTGCAACCGTTTGGCACCATTTTTGAGTGAAGTGCCGAAAGTCAGGTGTTTGATGAAATTGTGACCCCGGGGCTTAGGGATTTTTTCAAAAAAAGCTTTTTCTGCCGGTGAAGTTGTCGAGGGCTGATTTCTTTTCCTGTGATAAAAAGCCTTCTGTTTCGACCGCTAATCCTTTCCGCGGAGCATTTGCAACCGTTTGGCACCATTATTGAGTGAAAAGCCGAAAGTCAGATGTTTGATCAAATTGTGACCCCGGGGCTTAGGGATTTTTTCAAAAAAATCTTTTTCTGCCAGTTAAGTTGTCGAGGGCTGATTTCTTTTCCTGTGATAAAAAGCTTTATGTTTCGACCGCCAAACCTCTCAGGGGAGCATTTGAAACCGTTAGGCACCATATTTGAGTGAAAAGCCGAAAGTCAGATTTTTTATGAAATTGTGACCCCGGGCCTTAGGGATTTTTTCAAAAAAATCTTTTTCTGCCAGTTAAGTTGTCGAGGGCTGATTTCTTTTCCTGTGCTAAACATCCTTCGGTTTTGAACACCAAAGCTCTCAGTGGAGCATTTGCAACCGTCTGTACCATTTTTGAGTGAAGTGCCGAAAGTCAGATTTTTTTATGAAATTGTGACCCCGGGGCTTAGGGATTTTTTCAAAAAAATCTTTTTCTGCCGGTGAAGTTGTCGAGGGCTGATTTCTTTTCGTGTGATAAACAGCCTTCGGTTTTGAACACCAAAGCTCTCAGTGGAGCATTTGCAACCGTTTGTACCATTTTTGAGTGAATTGCCGAAAGTCAGATTTTTGATGAAATTGTGACCCCGGAGCCGGTTAAGTTGTCGAGGGCTGATTTCTTTTCCTGTGATGAAAAGCCTCCTTTTTCAACCGCGAAACCTTTCTGTGGAGCATTTGCAACCGTTTGGCACCATTTTTGAGTGAATTGCCGAAAGTCAGATTTTTTATGAAATTGTGACCCCGGGGCTTATGGATTTTTTCAAAAAAACCTTTTTCTGCCGCTGAAGTTGTCGAGGGCTGATTTCTTCTCCTGTGATAAAAAGCTTTATGTTTCGACCGTCAAACCTCTCAGGGGAGCATTTGCAACCGTTAGGCACAATATATGAGTGAAAAGTCGAAAGTCAGATTTTTGCTGAAATTGTGACCCCAGGGCTTAGGGATTTTTTCAAAAAAATCTTTTTCTGCCGTTGAAGTTGTCGAGGGCTGATTTGTTTTCCTGTGATAAAAAGCCTTCCGTTTCGAGCCCCAAACCTCTCAGGGGAGCATTTACAACCGTTTGGCACCATTTTTGAGTGAATTGCCGAAAGTCAGATTTTTTATGAAATAGTGACCCCGGGGCCGATTAAGTAGTCGAGGGCTGATTTCTTTTCCTGTGATAAAAAGACTTCTGTTTCGACCGCCAAACCACTCTGGGGAGCATTAGCAACCGTTTGGCACCATTTTTGAGTGAATTGCCGAAAGTCAGATTTTTTATAAAATTGTGACCCCGGGGCTTAGGGATCTTTTCAAAAAAATATTTTTCTGCCGGTGAAGTTGTCGATGGCTGATTTCTTTTCCTGTGATAAAAAGGCTTCGGTTTCGAGCGCCAAACCTCTCAGGGGAGCATTTGCTACCGTATGGCACCATTTTTGAATGAATTGCCGAAAGTCAGATTTTTGATGAAATAGTGACCCGGGGGCCGGTTAAGTAGTCGAGGGCTGATTTCTTTTCCTGTGATAAAAAGACTTCTGTTTCGACCGCCAAAAATTTCTGGGGAGCATTTGCAACCGTTTGGCACCATTTTTGAGTGAAGTGCCGAAAGTCAGGTGTTTGATGAAATTGTGACCCCGGGGCTTAGGGATGTTTTCAAAAAAATCTTTTTCTCCCGGTGAAGTTGTCGAGGGCTGATTCGTTTTCCTGTGATAAAAAGCCTTCTTTCTCAACCGCGAAACCTTTCTGTGGAGCATTTGCAACCGTTTGGCACCATTTTTGAGTGAATTGCCGAAAGTCAGATTTTTTATGAAATTGTGACCCCGGGGCTTATGGATTTTTTCAAAAAAATCATTTTCTGCCGGTGAAGTTGTCGAGGGCTGATTTCTTCTCCTGTGATAAAAAGCCTTCGGTTTTGACCGCCAAACCTCTCAGGGGAGCATTTGCAACCATTTGGCACCATTTTGAGTGAATTGTCGAAAGTCAGATTTTTGATGCAATTGTGACCCCGGGGCCGGTTAAGTTGTCGAGGGCTGATTTCTTTTCCTGTGATAAAAAGTCTTCTGTTTCGACCGCCAAACCTCTCTGGGGAGCATTTGCAACCGTTTCGCACCATTTTTGAGTGAATTGCCGAAAGTCAGATTTTTTATGAAATTGTGACCCCGGGGCTTATGGATTTTTTCAAAAAAACCTTTTTCTGCCGCTGAAGTTGTCGAGGGCTGATTTCTTCTCCTGTGATAAAAAGCTTTATGTTTCGACCGTCAAACCTCTCAGGGGAGCATTTGCAACCGTTAGGCACAATATATGAGTGAAAAGTCGAAAGTCAGATTTTTGCTGAAATTGTGACCCCAGGGCTTAGGGATTTTTTCAAAAAAATCTTTTTCTGCCGTTGAAGTTGTCGAGGGCTGATTTGTTTTCCTGTGATAAAAAGCCTTCCGTTTCGACCCCCAAACCTCTCAGGGGAGCATTTACAACCGTTTGGCACCATTTTTGAGTGAATTGCCGAAAGTCAGATTTTTTATGAAATAGTGACCCCGGGGCCGATTAAGTAGTCGAGGGCTGATTTCTTTTCCTGTGATAAAAAGACTTCTGTTTCGACCGCCAAACCACTCTGGGGAGCATTAGCAACCGTTTGGCACCATTTTTGAGTGAATTGCCGAAAGTCAGATTTTTTATAAAATTGTGACCCGGGGGCTTAGGGATTTTTTCAAAAAAATCTTTTTCAGCCAATTAAGTTGTCGAGGGCTGATTTCTATTCCTGTGATAAACAGCCTTCGGTTTTGAACACCAAACCTCTCAGTGGAGCATATGCAACCGTTTGGCACCATTTTTGAGTGAATTGCCGAAAGTCAGATTTTTGATGAAATTGTGACCCCGGGGCTTAGGGATTTTTTCAAAAAAATGTTTTTCGGCCGGTTAAGTTGTTGAGGGCTGATTTCTTGTCCTGTGATAAAAAGCCTTATGTTTCGACCGCCAAACCTCTCAGGGGAGCATTTGCAACCGTTTGGCACCATTTTTGAGTGAAAAGACGAAAGTCAGATTTTTGCTGAAACTGTGACCCCGGGGCTTAGGGATTTTTTCAAAAAGATCTTTTTCTCCCGGTTAAGTTGTCGAGGGCTGATTTCTTTTCCTGTGATAAAAAGACTTCTGTTTCGACCGCCAAACCTCTCAGGGGAGCATTTGCAACCGTTTGGCACCATTTTTGAGTGAATTGCCGAAAGTCAGATTTTTTATAAAATTGTGAAACCGGGGCTTAGGGATCTTTTCAAAAAAATATTTTTCTGCCGGTGAAGTTGTCGAGGGCTGATTTCTTTTCCTGTGATAAAAGCGTTCTGTTTCGACCGCCAAACCTTTCTTTGGAGCATTTGCAACCGTTTCGCACCATTTTTGAGTGAATTGCCAAAAGTCAGATTTTTTATAAAATTGTGACCCCGGGGCTTAGGCATTTTTTCAAAAAACTTTTTTTCTGCCGGTGAAGTTGTCGATGGCTGATTTCTTTTCCTGTGATAAAAAGGCTTCGGTTTCGAGCGCCAAGCCTCTCAGGGGAGCATTTGCAACCGTTTGGCACCATTTTTGAATGAATTGCCGAAAGTCAGATTTTTTATGAAATAGTGACCCCGGGGCCGATTAAGTAGTCGAGGGCTGATTTCTTTTCCTGTGATAAAAAGACTTCTGTTTCGACCGCCGAAAATTTCTGGGGAGCATTTGCAACCGTTTGGCACCATTTTTGAGTGAAGTGCCGAAAGTCAGGTGTTTGATGAAATTGTGACCCCGGGGCTTAGGGATGTTTTCAAAAAAATCTTTTTCTCCCGGTGAAGTTGTCGAGGGCTGATTCGTTTTCCTGTGATAAAAAGCCTTCTTTCTCAACCGCGAAACCTTTCTGTGGAGCATTTGCAACCGTTTGGCACCATTTTTGAGTGAATTGCCGAAAGTCAGATTTTTTATGAAATTGTGACCCCGGGGCTTATGGATTTTTTCAAAAAAATCATTTTCTGCCGGTGAAGTTGTCGAGGGCTGATTTCTTCTCCTGTGATAAAAAGCCTTCGGTTTTGACCGCCAAACCTCTCAGGGGAGCATTTGCAACCGTTTGGCACCATTTTGAGTGAATTGTCGAAAGTCAGATTTTTGATGAAATTGTGACCCCGGGGCCGGTTAAGTTGTCGAGGGCTGATTTCTTTTCCTGTGATAAAAAGTCTTCTGTTTCGACCGCCAAACCTCTCTGGGGAGCATTTGCAACCGTTTTGCACCATTTTTGAGTGAAGTGCCGAAAGTCAGATTTTTGATGAAATTGTGACCCCGGGGCTTAGGGAATTTTTCAAAAAAATCTTTTTCTGCCGTTGAAGTTGTCGAGGGATTATTTCTTTTCCTGTGATAAAAAGCCTTCTGTTTCGACCTCCAAACCTCTCAGGCGAGCATTTGCAACCGTTTGGCACCATTTTTGAGTGAATTGCCGAAAGTCAGATTTTTGATGAAATTGTGACCCCGGGGCTTAGGGATTTTTTCAAAAAAATCTTTTTCAGCCAATTAAGTTGTCGAGGGCTGATTTCTATTCCTGTGATAAACAGCCTTCGGTTTTGAACACCAAACCTCTCAGTGGAGCATATGCAACCGTTTGGAACCATTTTTGAGTGAATTGCCGAAAGTCAGATTTTTGATGAAATTGTGACCCCGGGGCTTAGGGATTTTTTCAAAAAAATGTTTTTCGGCCGGTTAAGTTGTTGAGGGCTGATTTCTTGTCCTGTGATAAAAAGCCTTATGTTTCGACCGCCAAACCTCTCAGGGGAGCATTTGCAACCGTTTGGCACCATTTTTGAGTGAAAAGGCGAAAGTCAGATTTTTGCTGAAACTGTGACCCCGGGGCTTAGGGATTTTTTCAAAAAGATCTTTTTCTCCCGGTTAAGTTGTCGAGGGCTGATTTCTTTTCCTGTGATAAAAAGACTTCTGTTTCGACCGCCAAACCTCTCAGGGGAGCATTTGCAACCGTTTGGCACCATTTTTGAGTGAATTGCCGAAAGTCAGATTTTTTATAAAATTGTGAAACCGGGGCTTAGGGATCTTTTCAAAAAAATATTTTTCTGCCGGTGAAGTTGTCGAGGGCTGATTTCTTTTCCTGTGATAAAAGCGTTCTGTTTCGACCGCCAAACCTTTCTTTGGAGCATTTGCAACCGTTTCGCACCATTTTTGAGTGAATTGCCAAAAGTCAGATTTTTTATAAAATTGTGACCCCGGGGCTTAGGCATTTTTTCAAAAAACTTTTTTTCTGCCGGTGAAGTTGTCGATGGCTGATTTCTTTTCCTGTGATAAAAAGGCTTCGGTTTCGAGCGCCAAGCCTCTCAGGGGAGCATTTGCAACCGTTTGGCACCATTTTTGAATGAATTGCCGAAAGTCAGATTTTTTATGAAATAGTGACCCCGGGGCCGATTAAGTAGTCGAGGGCTGATTTCTTTTCCTGTGATAAAAAGACTTCTGTTTCGACCGCCAAACCACTCTGGGGAGCATTAGCAACCGTATGGCACCATTTTTGAGTGAATTGCCGAAAGTCAGATTTTTTATAAAATTGTGACCCCGGGGCTTAGGGATCTTTTCAAAAAAATCTTTTTCTGCCGGTGAAGTTGTCGATGGCTGATTTCTTTTCCTGTGATAAAAAGGCTTCGGTTTCGAGCGCCAAACCTCTCAGGGGAGCATTTGCTACCGTATGGCACCATTTTTGAATGAATTGCCGAAAGTCAGATTTTTAATGAAATAGTGACCCGGGGGCCGGTTAAGTAGTCGAGGGCTGATTTCTTTTCCTGTGATAAAAAGACTTCTGTTTCGACCGCCGAAAATTTCTGGGGAGCATTTGCAACCGTTTGGCACCATTTTTGAGTGAAGTGCCGAAAGTCAGGTGTTTGATGAAATTGTGACCCCGGGGCTTAGGGATGTTTTCAAAAAAATCTTTTTCTCCCGGTGAAGTTGTCGAGGGCTGATTCGTTTTCCTGTGATAAAAAGCCTTCTTTCTCAACCGCGAAACCTTTCTGTGGAGCATTTGCAACCGTTTGGCACCATTTTTGAGTGAATTGCCGAAAGTCAGATTTTTTATGAAATTGTGACCCCGGGGCTTATGGATTTTTTCAAAAAAATCATTTTCTGCCGGTGAAGTTCTCGAGGGCTGATTTCTTCTCCTGTGATAAAAAGCCTTCGGTTTTGACCGCCAAACCTCTCAGGGGAGCATTTGCAACCGTTTGGCACCATTTTGAGTGAATTGTCGAAAGTCAGATTTTTGATGAAATTGTGACCCCGGGGCCGGTTAAGTTGTCGAGGGCTGATTTCTTTTCCTGTGATAAAAAGTCTTCTGTTTCGACCGCCAAACCTCTCTGGGGAGCATTTGCAACCGTTTTGCACCATTTTTGAGTGAAGTGCCGAAAGTCAGATTTTTGATGAAATTGTGACCCCGGGGCTTAGGGAATTTTTCAAAAAAATCTTTTTCTGCCGTTGAAGTTGTCGAGGGATTATTTCTTTTCCTGTGATAAAAAGCCTTCTGTTTCGACCTCCAAACCTCTCAGGGGAGCATTTGCAACCGTTTGGCACCATTTTTGAGTGAATTGCCGAAAGTCAGATTTTTGATGAAATTGTGACCCCGGGGCTTAGGGATTTTTTCAAAAAAATCTTTTTCAGCCAATTAAGTTGTCGAGGGCTGATTTCTATTCCTGTGATAAACAGCCTTCGGTTTTGAACACCAAACCTCTCAGTGGAGCATATGCAACCGTTTGGAACCATTTTTGAGTGAATTGCCGAAAGTCAGATTTTTGATGAAATTGTGACCCCGGGGCTTAGGGATTTTTTCAAAAAAATGTTTTTCGGCCGGTTAAGTTGTTGAGGGCTGATTTCTTGTCCTGTGATAAAAAGCCTTATGTTTCGACCGCCAAACCTCTCAGGGGAGCATTTGCTACCGTATGGCACCATTTTTGAATGAATTGCCGAAAGTCAGATTTTTAATGAAATAGTGACCCGGGGGCCGGTTAAGTAGTCGAGGGCTGATTTCTTTTCCTGTGATAAAAAGACTTCTGTTTCGACCGCCGAAAATTTCTGGGGAGCATTTGCAACCGTTTGGCACCATTTTTGAGTGAAGTGCCGAAAGTCAGGTGTTTGATGAAATTGTGACCCCGGGGCTTAGGGATGTTTTCAAAAAAATCTTTTTCTCCCGGTGAAGTTGTCGAGGGCTGATTCGTTTTCCTGTGATAAAAAGCCTTCTTTCTCAACCGCGAAACCTTTCTGTGGAGCATTTGCAACCGTTTGGCACCATTTTTGAGTGAATTGCCGAAAGTCAGATTTTTTATGAAATTGTGACCCCGGGGCTTATGGATTTTTTCAAAAAAATCATTTTCTGCCGGTGAAGTTGTCGAGGGCTGATTTCTTCTCCTGTGATAAAAAGCCTTCGGTTTTGACCGCCAAACCTCTCAGGGGAGCATTTGCAACCGTTTGGCACCATTTTGAGTGAATTGTCGAAAGTCAGATTTTTGATGAAATTGTGACCCCGGGGCCGGTTAAGTTGTCGAGGGCTGATTTCTTTTCCTGTGATAAAAAGTCTTCTGTTTCGACCGCCAAACCTCTCTGGGGAGCATTTGCAACCGTTTTGCACCATTTTTGAGTGAAGTGCCGAAAGTCAGATTTTTGATGAAATTGTGACCCCGGGGCTTAGGGAATTTTTCAAAAAAATCTTTTTCTGCCGTTGAAGTTGTCGAGGGATTATTTCTTTTCCTGTGATAAAAAGCCTTCTGTTTCGACCTCCAAACCTCTCAGGGGAGCATTTGCAACCGGTTGGAACCATTTTTGAGTGAATTGCCGAAAGTCAGATTTTTGATGAAATTGTGACCCCGGGGCTTAGGGATTTTTTCAAAAAAATCTTTTTCAGCCAATTAAGTTGTCGAGGGCTGATTTCTATTCCTGTGATAAACAGCCTTCGGTTTTGAACACCAAACCTCTCAGTGGAGCATATGCAACCGTTTGGAACCATTTTTGAGTGAATTGCCGAAAGTCAGATTTTTGATGAAATTGTGACCCCGGGGCTTAGGGATTTTTTCAAAAAAATGTTTTTCGGCCGGTTAAGTTGTTGAGGGCTGATTTCTTGTCCTGTGATAAAAAGCCTTATGTTTCGACCGCCAAACCTCTCAGGGGAGCATTTGCAACCGTTTGGCACCATTTTTGAGTGAAAAGACGAAAGTCAGATTTTTGCTGAAACTGTGACCCCGGGGCTTAGGGATTTTTTCAAAAAGATCTTTTTCTCCCGGTTAAGTTGTCGAGGGCTGATTTCTTGTCCTGTGATAAAAAGACTTCTGTTTCGACCGCCAAACCTCTCAGGGGAGCATTTGCAACCGTTTGGCACCATTTTTGAGTGAATTGCCGAAAGTCAGATTTTTTATAAAATTGTGACCCCGGGGCTTAGGGATCTTTTCAAAAAAATATTTTTCTGCCGGTGAAGTTGTCGATGGCTGATTTCTTTTCCTGTGATAAAAAGGCTTCGGTTTCGAGCGCCAAACCTCTCAGGGGAGCATTTGCTACCGTATGGCACCATTTTTGAATGAATTGCCGAAAGTCAGATTTTTAATGAAATAGTGACCCGGGGGCCGGTTAAGTAGTCGAGGGCTGATTTCTTTCCCTGTGATAAAAAGACTTCTGTTTCGACCGCCAAAAATTTCTGGGGAGCATTTGCAACCGTTTGGCACCATTTTTGAGTGAAGTGCCGAAAGTCAGGTGTTTGATGAAATTGTGACCCCGGGGCTTAGGGATGTTTTCAAAAAAATCTTTTTCTCCCGGTGAAGTTGTCGAGGGCTGATTCGTTTTCCTCTGATAAAAAGCCTTCTTTCTCAACCACGAAACCTTTCTGTGGAGCATTTCACAGGAGAAGAAATCAGCCCCCTCGACAACTTCACCGGCAGAAAAAGATTTTTATGAAATTGTGACCCCGGGCTTAAGGATTTTTTCAAAAAAATCTTTTTCTGCCGGTGAAGGTGTCGAGGGCTGATTTCTTCTCCTGTGATAAAAAGCCTTCTTTGACTGAAAAACCTCTCAGGGGAGCATTTGCAACCGTTTAGCACCATTTTTGAGTGAAGTGCCGAAAGTCAGATTTTTGATGAAATTGTGACCCCGGGGCTTATGGATTTTTTCAAAAAAATCTTTTTCTGCCGGTTAAGTTGTCGAGGGCTGATTTCTTCTCCTGTGATAAAAAGCCTTCGGTTTTGACCGCCAAACCTCTCAGGGGAGCATTTGCAACCGTTTGGCACCATTTTGAGTGAATTGCCGAAAGTCAGATTTTTGATGAAATTGTGACCCCGGGGCCGGTTAAGTTGTCGAGGGCTGATTTCTTTTCCTGTGATAAAAAGTCTTCTGTTTCGACCGCCAAACCTCTCTGGGGAGCATTTGCAACCGTTTCGCACCATTTTTGAGTGAATTGCCGAAAGTCAGATTTTTTATGAAATTGTGACCCCGGGGCTTAAGGATTTTTTCAAAAAAATCTTTTTCTGCCGGTGAAGTTGTCGAGGGCTGATTTCTTCTCCTGTGATAAAAAGCCTTCGGTTTTGACTGCCAAACCTCTCAGGGGAGCATTTGCAACCGTTTAGCACCATTTTTGAGTGAAGTGCCGAAAGTCAGATTTTTGATGAAATTGTGACTCCGGGGCTTATGGATTTTTTCAAAAAAATCTTTTTCTGCCGGTGAAGTTGTCGAGGGCTGATTTCTTCTCCTGTGATAAAAAGCCTTCGGTTTTGACCGCCAAACCTCTCAGGGGAGCATTTGCAACCGTTTGGCACCATTTTGAGTGAATTGCCGAAAGTCAGATTTTTGATGAAATTGTGACCCCGGGGCCGGTTAAGTTGTCGAGGGCTGATTTCTTTTCCTGTGATAAAAAGTCTTCTGTTTCGACCGCCAAACCTCTCTGGGGAGCATTTGCAACCGTTTCGCACCATTTTTGAGTGAAGTGCCGAAAGTCAGATTTTTGATGAAATTGTGACCCCGGGGCTTAGGGAATTTTTCAAAAAAATCTTTTTCTGCCGGTGAAGTTGTCGAGGGATTATTTCTTTTCCTGTGATAGAAAGCCTTCTGTTTCGACCTCCAAACCTCTCAGGGGAGCATTTGCAACCGTTTGGCACCATTTTTGAGGGAATTGCCGAAAGTCAGATTTTTGATGAAATTGTGACCCCGGGGCTTAGGGATTTTTTCAAAAAAATCTTTTTCAGCCAATTAAGTTGTCGAGGGCTGATTTCTATTCCTGTGATAAACAGCCTTCGGTTTTGAACACCAAACCTCTCAGTGGAGCATATGCAACCGTTTGGAACCATTTTTGAGTGAATTGCCGAAAGTCAGATTTTTGATGAAATTGTGACCCCGGGGCTAAGGGATTTTTTCAAAAAAATGTTTTTCGGCCGGTTAAGTTGTTGAGGGCTGATTTCTTGTCCTGTGATAAAAAGCCTTATGTTTCGACCGCCAAACCTCTCAGGGGAGCATTTGCAACCGTTTGGCACCATTTTTGAGTGAAAAGACGAAAGTCATATTTTTGCTGAAACTGTGACCCCGGGGCTTAGGGATTTTTTCAAAAAGATCTTTTTCTCCCGGTTAAGTTGTCGAGGGCTGATTTCTTTTCCTGTGATAAAAAGACTTCTGTTTCGACCGCCAAACCTCTCTGGGGAGCATTTGCAACCGTTTGGCACCATTTTTGAGTGAATTGCCGAAAGTCAGATTTTTTATAAAATTGTGACCCCGGGGCTTAGGGATCTTTTCAAAATAATATTTTTCTGCCGGTGAAGTTGTCGAGGGCTGATTTCTTTTCCTGTGATAAAAGGGTTCTGTTTCGACCGCCAAAACTTTCTTTGGAGCATTTGCAACCGTTTCGCACCATTTTTGAGTGAATTGCCAAAAGTCAGATTTTTTATAAAATTGTGACCCCGGGGCTTAGGCATTTTTTCAAAAAAAAATTTTTCTGCCGGTGAAGTGGTCGATGGCTGATTTCTTTTCCTGCGATAAAAAGGCTTCGGTTTCGAGCGCCAAGCCTCTCAGGGGAGCATTTGCAACCGTTTGGCACCATTTTTGAATGAATTGCCGAAAGTCAGATTTTTAATGAAATTGTGACCCCGGGGCCGGTTAAGTTGTCGAGGGGTGATTTCTTTTCCTGTGATGAAAAGTCTTCTGTTTCGACCGCCAAACCTCTCTGGGGAGCATTTGCAACCGTTTGGCACCATTTTTGAGTGAAGTGTCGAAAGTCAGATTTTTGATGAAATTGTGACCCCGGGGCTTAGGGATTTTTTCAAAAAAATCTTTTTCTGCCAATTAAGTTGTCGAGGGCTGATTTCTACTCCTGTGATAAACAGCCTTCGATTTTGAACACCAAACCTCTCTGGGGAGCATTTGCAACCGTTTGGCACCATTTTTGAGTGAATTGCCGAAAGTCAGATTTTTGATGAAATTGTGACACCGGGGCTAAGGGATTTTTTCAAGAAAATGTTTTTCTACCGGTTAAGTTGTTGAGGGCTGATTTCTTGTCCTGTGATAAAAAGCCTTATGTTTCGACCGCCAAACCTCTCAGGGGAGCATTTGCAACCGTTTGGCACCATTTTTCAGTGAAAAGCCGAAAGTCAGATTTTTGCTGAAACTGTGACCCCGGGGCTTAGGGATTTTTTCAAAAAAATCTTTTTCTCCCGGTTAAGTTATCGATGGCTGATTTCTTTTCCTGTGATAAAAAGCCTTCGGTTTCGACCACCAAACCTCTCAGGGGAGCATTTGCAACCGTTTGGCACCATTTTTGAGTGAATTGCCGAAAGTCAGATTTTTTATGAAATTGTGACCCCGGGGCTTTGGGATTTTTTCAAAAAAATCTTTTTCTGCCGGTGAAGTTGTCGAGGGCTGATTTCCTTTCCTGTGATAAAAAGCCTTCTGTTTCGACCGCCAAAGCTCCTAGGGGAGCATTTGCAATCGTTTGGCACCATTTTTGAGTGAAAAGCCGAAAGTGAGTTGTTTGATCAAATTGTGACCCCGGGGCTTAGGGATTTTTTCAAAAAAATCTTTTTCTGCCGGTGAAGTTGTCGAGGGCTGATTTCTTTTCCTGTGATAAAAGCCTTCTGTTTCGACCGCCAAACCTTTCTTTGGAGCATTTGCAACCGTTTCGCACTATTTTTGAGTGAATTGCCAAAAGTCAGATTTTTTTAAAAAATTGTGACCCCGGGGCTTAGGCATTTTTTCAAAAAAAAAAAAATTCTGCCGGTGAAGTTGTCGATGGCTGATTTCTTTTCCTGTCATAAAAAGGCTTCTGTTTCGAGCGCCAAACCTCTCAGGGTTGCATTTGCAACCGTTTGGCACCATTTTTGAATGAATTGCCGAAAGTCAGATTTTTAATGAAATAGTGACCCCGGGGCCGGTTAAGTAGTCGAGGGCTGATTTCTTTTCCTGTGATAAAAAGACTTCTGTTTCGACCGCCAAACCTTTCTGGGGAGCATTTACAACCGTTTGGCACCATTTTTGAGTGAAGTGCCGAAAGTCAGGTGTTTGATGAAATTGTGACCCCGGGGCTTAGGGATGTTTTCAAAAAAATCTTTTTCTGCCGGTGAAGTTGTCGAGGGCTGATTTCTTTTCCTGTGATAAAAAGACTTCTGTTTCGACCGCCAAACCTCTCAGGGGAGCATTTGCAACCGTTTGGCACCATTTTGAGTGAATTGCCGAAAGTCAGATTTTTGATGAAATTGTGACCCCGGGGCCGGTTAAGTTGTCGAGGGCTGATTTGTTTTCCTGTGATGAAAAGCCTTCTTTTTCAACCGCGAAACCTTTCTGTGGAGCATTTGCAACCGTTTGGCACCATTTTTGAGTGAATTACCGAATGTCAGATTTTTGATGAAATTGTGACCCCGGGGCTTAGGGGTTTTTACAAAAAAACCTTTTTCTGCCGGTGAAGTTGTCGAGGGCTGATTTCATCTCCTGTGATAAAAAGCTTTATGTTTCGACCGCCAAACCTCTCAGGGGAGCATTTGCAAACGTTAGGCACCATATTATAGTGAAAAGCCGAAAGTCAGATTTTTGCTGAAACTGTGACCCCGGGGCTTAGGGATTTTTTCAAAAAAATCTTTTTCTCCCGGTTAAGTTATCGATGGCTGATTTCTTTTCCTGTGATAAAAAGCCTTCGGTTTCGACCGCCAAACCTCTCAGGGGAGCATTTGCTACCGTTTGGCACCATTTTTGAGTGAAAAGCCGAAAGTCATATTTTTTTAGGAAATTGTGACCCCGGGGCTAAGGGATTTTTTCAAAAAAATCTTTTTCTGACAGTTAAGTTGTCGAGGGCTGTTTTTTTTCCACCTGTGATAAACAGCATTCGGTTTTGAACACCAAACCTCTCAGTGGAGCATTTGCAACCGTTTGGCACCATTTTTGAGTGAATTGCCGAAAGTCAGATTTTTTATGAAATTGTGACCCCGGGGCTAAGGGATTTTTTCAAAAAAATGTTTTTCTGCTGGTTAAGTTGTTGACGGCTGATTTCTTCTTCTGTGATAAAAAGCCTTCGGTTTTGACCGCCAAACCTCTCAGGGGAGCATTTGCAACCGTTTGGCACCATTTTTGAGTGAATTGCCGAAAGTCAGATTTTTTATGAAATTGTGACCCCGGGGCTAAGGGATTTTTTCAAAAAAAAATGTTTTTCTGCTGGTTATGTTGTTGAGGGCTGATTTCTTTTCCTGTGATAAAAAGCCTTCGGTTTCGACCACCAAACCTCTCAGGGGAGCATTTGCAACCATTTGGCACCATTTTTGAGTGAATTGCCGAAAGTCAGATTTTTGATGAAATTGTGACTCCGGGGCTAAGGGATTTTTTCAAAAAAATGTTTTTCTACCGGATAAGTTGTTGAGGGCTGATTTCTTGTCCTGTGATAAAAAGCCTTATGTTTCGACTGCCAAACCTCTCAGGGGAGCATTTGCAACCGTTTGGCACCATTTTTGAGTGAAAAGACGAAAGTCAGATTTTTGATGAAATTGTGACCCCGGGGCTTAGGGATTTTTTTTTAAAAAAAACCTTTTTCTGCCGGTTATGTTGTGGAGGGCTGATTTCTTCTCCTGTGATAAAAAGCCTTATGTTTCGACCACCAAACCTCTCAGGGGAGCATTTGCAACCGTTTGGCACCATTTTTGAGTGAATTACCGAAAGTCAGATTTTTGATGAAATTGTGACCCCGGGGCTTAGGGATTTTTTCAAAAAAACCTTTTTCTGCCGGTGAAGTTATCGATGGCTGATTTCTTTTCCTGTGATAAAAAGCCTTCGGTTTCGACCGCCAAACCTATCAGGGGAGCATTTGCAATCGTTTGGCACCATTTTTGAGTGAAAAGCCGAAAGTGAGTTGTTTGATCAAATTGTGACCCCGGGCCTTAGGGATTTTTTCCAAAAAATCTTTTTCTGCCGGTGAAGTTGTCGAGGGTTGATTTCTTTTCCTGTGATAAAAAGGCTTCTGTTTCGAGCGCCAAACCTCTCAGGGTTGCATTTGCAACCGTTTGGCACCATTTTTGAATGAATTGCCGAAAGTCAGATTTTTAATGAAATAGTGACCCCGGGGCCGGTTAAGTAGTCGAGGGCTGATTTCTTTTCCTGTTATAAAAAGACTTCTGTTTCGACCGCCAAACCTTTCTGGGGAGTATTTACAACCGTTTGGCACCATTTTTGAGTGAAGTGCCGAAAGTCAGGTGTTTGATGAAATTGTGACCCCGGGGCTTAGGGATGTTTTCAAAAAAATCTTTTTCTGCCGGTGAAGTTGTCGAGGGCTGATTTCTTCTCCTGTGATAAAAAGCCTTCGGTTTTGACCGCCAAACCTCTCAGGGGAGCATTTGCAACCGTTTGGCACCATTTTGAGTGAATTGCCGAAAGTCAGATTTTTGATGAAATTGTGACCCCGGGGCCGGTTAAGTTGTCGAGGGCTGATTTGTTTTCCTGTGATGAAAAGCCTTCTTTTTCAACCGCGAAACCTTTCTGTGGAGCATTTGCAACCGTTTGGCACCATTTTTGAGTGAATTACCGAATGTCAGATTTTTGATGAAATTGTTACCCCGGGGCTTAGGGATTTTTTCAAAAAAACCTTTTTCTGCCGGTGAAGTTTTCGAGGGCTGATTTCTTCTCCTGTGATAAAAAGCTTTATGTTTCGACCGCCAAACCTCTCAGGGGAGCATTTGCAAACGTTAGGCACCATATTATAGTGAAAAGCCGAAAGTCAGATTTTTGCTGAAACTGTGACCCCGGGGCTTAGGGATTTTTTTCAAAAAAATCTTTTTCTCCCGGTTAAGTTATCGATGGCTGATTTCTTTTCCTGTGATAAAAAGCCTTCGGTTTCGACCGCCAAACCTCTCAGGGGAGCATTTGCAACCGTTTGGCACCATTTTTGAGTGAAAAGCCGAAAGTCAGTTGTTTGATCAAATTGTGACCCCGGGGCTTAGGGATTTTTTCAAAAAAAATTTTTTCTGCCGGTGAAGTTGTCGAGGGCTGATTTCTTTTCCTGTGATAAAAAGACTTCTGTTTCGACCGCCAAACCTCTCAGGGGAACATTTGCAACCATTTGGCACCATTTTTGAGTGAAAAGCCGAAAGTTGTTTGATCAAATTGTGACCCCGGGGCTTAGGGATTTTTTCAAAAAAATCTTTTTCAGCCGGTGAAGTTGTCGAGGGCTGATTTCCTTTCCTGTGATAAAAAGCCTTCTGTTTCAACCGCCAAACCTCCCAGGGGAGCATTTGCAACCGTTTGGCACCATTTTTGAGTGAATTGCCGAAAGTCAGATTTTTTATGAAATTGTGACCCCGGGGCTAAGCGATTTTTTCAAAAAAATGTTTTTCTGCTGGTTAAGTTGTTGAGGGCTGATTTCTTCTTCTGTGATAAAAAGCCTTCGGTTTTGACCGCCAAACCTCTCAGGGGAGCATTTGCAACCGTTTGGCACCATTTTTGAGTGAATTGCCGAAAGTCAGATTTTTTATGAAATTGTGACCCCGGGGCTAAGGGATTTTTTCAAAAAAATGTTTTTCTGCTGGTTATGTTGTTGAGGGCTGATTTCTTGTCCTGTGATAAAAAGCCTTCGGTTTCGACCTCCAAACCTCTCAGGGGAACATTTGCAACCGTTTGGCACCATTTTTGAGTGAAGTGCCAAAAGTCAGATTTTTTTATGAAATTGTGACCCCGGGGCTAAGGAATTTCTTCAAAAAAATGTTTTTCTGCCGGTTAAGTTGTCGAGGGCTGATTTCTTGTCCTGTGATAAAAAGCCTTATGTTTGGACCTTCAAACCTCTCAGGGGAGCATTTGCAACCGTTAGGCACCATATTTGAGTGAAAAGCCGAAAGTCAGATTTTTGATGAAATTGTGACCTTTTGTGCCGATGATGTTGTTGAAGATTGATTTATTTTCCTGTAATAAGAAGGCTTCTGTTTCGACCACCAAACCTTTCAGTGGTGCATTTGCAACCGTTTGGCACCATTTTTGAGTGAATTGCCGAAAGTCAGATTTTTGATGAAATTGTGGATTTTTTCAAAAAAAAATAAAAAAAATTCTGCAGGTTAAGCTGTTGAGGGCTGATTTCTTTTCTTGTGATAAAAAGGCTTCCGTTTCGACCGCCAAACCTCTCGCGGGAGCATCTGCAACTGTTTGGCACCATTTTTGAGTGAAAAGCCGAAAGTCAGATTTTTGCTGAAATTGTGACCCCGGGGCCGGTTAAGTTGTCGAGGCCTGATTTCTTTTCCTGTGATAAAAAGCCTTCTGTTTCGACCACCAAACCTCCCAGGGGAGCATTTGCAACCGTTTGGCACCATTTTTGAGTGAAAAGTCGAAAGTCAGATTTTTGCTGAAATTGTGGCACTGAGGCTTTGGCAGTTTTTCAAAAAAATCTTTTTCTGCCGGTTAAGTTGTCGAGGGCTGATTTCTTCTCCTGTGATAAAAAGCCTTCTGTTTCGACCACCAAACCTCCCAGGGGAGCATTTCCAACCGTTTGGCACCATTTTTGAGTGAAAAGCCGAAAGTTAGATTATTGATGACATTGTGACCAAGGGGCTTGGGGATTTTTTCAAAAAAATCTTTTCTGCTGGCTAAGTTGTCGAGGGCTGATTTCTTTTCCTGTCATAAAAAGCCTTCTGTTTCGACCGCCAAACTTCCCAGGGGAGCATTTCCAACCGTTTGGCACCATTTTTGAGTGAATTGCCGAAAGTCAGATTTTTTATGAAATTGTGACCCCGGGGCTAAGCGATTTTTTCAAAAAAATGTTTTTCTGCTGGTTAAGTTGTTGAGGGCTGATTTCTTCTTCTGTGATAAAAAGCCTTCGGTTTTGACCGCCAAACCTCTCAGGGGAGCATTTGCAACCGTTTGGCACCATTTTTGAGTGAATTGCCGAAAGTCAGATTTTTTATGAAATTGTGACCCCGGGGCTAAGGGATTTTTTCAAAAAAATGTTTTTCTGCTGGTTATGTTGTTGAGGGCTGATTTCTTGTCCTGTGATAAAAAGCCTTCGGTTTCGACCTCCAAACCTCTCAGGGGAACATTTGCAACCGTTTGGCACCATTTTTGAGTGAAGTGCCAAAAGTCAGATTTTTTTATGAAATTGTGACCCCGGGGCTAAGGAATTTCTTCAAAAAAATGTTTTTCTGCCGGTTAAGTTGTCGAGGGCTGATTTCTTGTCCTGTGATAAAAAGCCTTATGTTTGGACCTTCAAACCTCTCAGGGGAGCATTTGCAACCGTTAGGCACCATATTTGAGTGAAAAGCCGAAAGTCAGATTTTTGATGAAATTGTGACCTTTTGTGCCGATGATGTTGTTGAAGATTGATTTATTTTCCTGTAATAAGAAGGCTTCTGTTTCGACCACCAAACCTTTCAGTGGTGCATTTGCAACCGTTTGGCACCATTTTTGAGTGAATTGCCGAAAGTCAGATTTTTGATGAAATTGTGGATTTTTTCAAAAAAAAATAAAAAAAATTCTGCAGGTTAAGCTGTTGAGGGCTGATTTCTTTTCTTGTGATAAAAAGGCTTCCGTTTCGACCGCCAAACCTCTCGCGGGAGCATCTGCAACTGTTTGGCACCATTTTTGAGTGAAAAGCCGAAAGTCAGATTTTTGCTGAAATTGTGACCCCGGGGCCGGTTAAGTTGTCGAGGCCTGATTTCTTTTCCTGTGATAAAAAGCCTTCTGTTTCGACCACCAAACCTCCCAGGGGAGCATTTGCAACCGTTTGGCACCATTTTTGAGTGAAAAGTCGAAAGTCAGATTTTTGCTGAAATTGTGGCACTGAGGCTTTGGCAGTTTTTCAAAAAAATCTTTTTCTGCCGGTTAAGTTGTCGAGGGCTGATTTCTTCTCCTGTGATAAAAAGCCTTCTGTTTCGACCACCAAACCTCCCAGGGGAGCATTTCCAACCGTTTGGCACCATTTTTGAGTGAAAAGCCGAAAGTTAGATTATTGATGACATTGTGACCAAGGGGCTTGGGGATTTTTTCAAAAAAATCTTTTCTGCTGGCTAAGTTGTCGAGGGCTGATTTCTTTTCCTGTCATAAAAAGCCTTCTGTTTCGACCGCCAAACTTCCCAGGGGAGCATTTCCAACCGTTTGGCACCATTTTTGAGTGAATTGCCGAAAGTCAGATTTTTTATGAAATTGTGACCCCGGGCCTTTTGGATTTTCTCAAAAAACTCTTTTTCTGCCAGTGAAGTTGTCGAGGGCTTTTTTTTCACCTGTGATAAACAGCCTTCGGTTTTGAACACCAAACCTCTCAGTGGAGCATTTGCAACCGTTTGGCACCATTTTTGAGTGAAAAGCCGAAAGTCAGATTTTTGATGAAATTGTGACCCCAGGGCTGGTTAAGTTGTTGAGGGCTGATTTCTTTTCCTGTGATGAAAAGCCTTCTGTTTCGACCGCCAAACCTCTCAGGGGAACATTAGCAACCGTTTGGCACCATTTTTGAGTGAAAAGCCGAAAGTCAAATTTTTTATGAAATTGTGACCCCGGGCCTTAGGGATTTTTTCGAAAAATCTTTTTCTGCCAGTTAAGTTCTCGAGGGCTGATTTATTTTCCTGTGATAAACAGCCTTCGGTTTTGAACACCAAAGCTCTCAGTGGAGCATTTGCAACCGTTTGGCAACATTTTTGAGTGAAAAGCCGAAAGTCAGATTTTTGCTGAAATTGTGACCCCGGGGCTTAGGGATTTTTTCAAAAAAACCTTTTTCTGCCGGTTAAGTTGTCGAGGGCTGATTTCTTCTCCTGTGACAAAAAGTCTTCTTTTTCAACCGCGAACCCTTTCTGCGGAGCATTTGCAACCGTTTGGCACCATTTTTGAGTGAATTGCCGAAAGTCATATTTTTTTTGGATTTGTGACCCCGGGCTTTAGGGATTTTTTCAAAAAAATCTTTTTCTGCCAGTTAAGTTGTCGAGGGCTGATTTCTTTTTCTATGATAAACAGCCTTCGGTTTTGAACACCAAACCTCTCAGTGGAGCATTTGCAACCGTTTGGCACCATTTTTGAGTGAATTGCCGAATGTCAGATTTTTGATGAAATTGTGACCCCGGGGCCGGTTAAGTAGTCGAGGGCTGATTTCTTTTCCTGTGATAAAAAGCCTTCTGTTTCGACCACCAAACCTCTCAGGGGAGCATTTGCAACCGTTTGGCACCATTTTTGAGTGAAGTGCCGAAAGTCAGATTTTTTTATGAAATTGTGACCCCTGGCCTTAGGGATTTTTTCAAAAAAATCTTTTTCTGCCGGTGAAGTTGTCGAGGGCTAATATCTTTTCCTGTGATAAAAAGCCTTCTGTTTCGACCGCAAGACCTTTCAGCGGAGCATTTGCAACCGTTTGGCACCATTTTTGAGTGAATTGCCGAAAGTCATGTTTTTGAAGAAATTGTGACCCCGGGGCCGGTTAAGTAGTCGAGGGGTGATTTCTTTTCCTGTGATAAAAAGCCTTATGTTTCGACGGCCAAACCTCTCAGGGGAGCATTTGCAACCGTTTGGCACCATTTTTGAGTGAAGTGCCAAAATTCAGATTTTTTTATGAAATTGTGACCCCGGGGCTAAGGAATTTCTTCAAAAAAATGTTTTTCTGCCTGTTAAGTTGTTGAGGGCTGATTTCTTGTCCTGTGATAAAAAGCCTTATGTTTGGACCTTCAAACCTCTCAGGGGAGCATTTGCAACCGTTAGGCACCATATTTGAGTGAAAAGCCGAAAGTCAGATTTTTGATGAAATTGTGGATTTTTTCAAAAAAAATAAAAATTCTGCAGGTTAAGCTGTTGAGGGCTGATTTCTTTTCTTGTGATAAAAAGGCTTCCGTTTCGACCGCCAAACCTCTCGCGGGAGCATCTGTAACTGTTTGGCACCATTTTTGAGTGAAAAGCCGAAAGTCAGATTTTTGCTGAAATTGTGACCCCGGGGCCGGTTAAGTTGTCGAGGCCTGATTTCTTTTCCTGTGATAAAAAGACTTCTCTTTCGACCGCCAAACCTTTGAGGGGAGCATTTGCAAGCGTTTGGCATTATTTTTCAGTGAATAGCCGAAAGTCAGATTTTTGATGAAATTGTGACCCCGGGGCTTAGGCATTTTTTCAAAAAAATCTTTTTCTGCCGGTTAAGTTGTCGAGGGCTGATTTCTTCTCCTGTGATAAAAAGCCTTCTCTTTCGACCACCAAACCTCCCAGCGGAGCATTTCCAACCGTTTGGCACCATTTTTGAGTCAAAAGTCGAAAGTCAGATTTTTGCTGAAATTGTGACCCCGGGACCGGTTAAGTTGTCGAGGCCTGATTTCTTTTCCTGTGATAAAAAGACTTCTGTTTCGACCGCCAAACCTTTGAGGGGAGCATTTGCAAGCGTTTGGCATTATTTTTCAGTGAATAGCCGAAAGTCAGATTTTTGATGAAATTGTGACACCGAGGCTTAGGCATTTTTTCAAAAAAATCTTTTTCTGCCGGTTAAGTTGTCGAGGGCTGAATTCTTCTCCTGTGATAAAAAGCCTTCTGTTTCGACCACCAAACCTCCCAGGGGAGCATTTCCAACCGTTTGGCACCATTTTTGAGTGAAAAGCCGAAAGTTAGATTATTGATGACATTGTGACCAAGGGGCTTGGGGATTTTTTCAAAAAAATCTTTTCTGCTGGCTAAGTTGTCGAGGGCTGATTTCTATTCCTGTGATAAAAAGCCTTCTGTTTCGACCGCCAAACCTTTCAGTGGAGCATTTGCAACCGCTTGGCACCATTTTTGAGTGACTTGCCGAAAGTCAGATTTTTGATGTAATTGTCACCCCCGGGGCTTAGGGAATTATTCAAAAAAATCTTTTTCTGCCGGTTAAGTTGTCGAGGGCTGATTTCTTTTCCTGTGATAAAAAGACTTCTCTTTCGACCGCCAAACCTCTCAGGGGAGCATTTACAACCGTTTGGCACCATTTTTTTAGTTAATTGCCGAAAGTCAGATTTTTGATGAAATTGTGACCCCGGGGCTTTTGCATTTTTTCAAAAAAGTATTTTTCTGCCGGTTAAGTTGTCGAGGGCTGATTTCTTTTCTTGTGATAAAAAGCCTTCTGTTTCGACCGCCAAACCTTTCAGTGGAGCATTTGCAACCGTTTGGCACCATTTTTGAGTGATTTGACGAAAGTCAGATTTTTTATGAAATTTTGACCCCGGGCCTTAGGGATTTTTTCAAAAAAAAATCTTTTTCTGCCGGTTAAGTTGTTGAGGGCTGATTTCTTGTCCTGTGATAAATAGCTTTGTTTCGACCGCCAAACCTTTCAGTGGAGCATTTGCAACCGTTTGGCACCATTTTTGAGTTAATTGGAGAACGTCAGATTTTTGATGAAATTTTGACCCCGGGGCCAGTTAAGTTGCCGAGGGCTGATTTCTTTTCCTGTGATAAAAAGCCTTCTTTTTCGACAGCCAAACCTCTCATTTGCAACCGTTTGGCACCATTTTTGAGTGAAGTGCCGAAAGTCAAATTTTTACTGAAATTGTGACCCATAGGGATTTTTTCAAAAAAATCGTTTTCTGCCGCTGAAGTTGTCGAGGGCTGATTTCTTTTGTTGTAAGAAAAAGCCTTCTGTTTCGACGGCCAAACCTCTCAGGGTAGCATTTCCAACCGTTTGGCACCATTTTTGAGTGAATAGGCGAAAGTCAGATTTTTGATGTAATTGTGACCCCGGGGCTTAGGCATTTAAAAAAAAAAAAAATTCTGCCGGTTAAGTTGTCGAGGGCTGTTTTTCCCTGTGATAAAAAGCCTTCCGTTTCGACCACCAAACCTGTCAGGGGAGCATCTGCAACCGTTCGGCACCATTTTTGAGTTAACTGGAGAACGTCAGATTTTTAATGAAATTGTTACCCCGGGGCCAGTTAAGTTGTCGAGGGCTGATTTCTTGTCCTGTGATAAAAAGCCTTCTTTTTCGACCGCCAAACCTCTCAGGGGAGCATTTGCAACCGTTTGGCACCATTTTTGAGTGAAGTGCCAAAAGTCAGATTTTTGCTGAAATAGTGACCCTTAGGGATTTTTTGGAAAAAAAATCTTTTTCTGCCGGTGAAGTTGTTGAGGGCTGATTTCATTTCTTGTAATAAAAAGCCTTCTGTTTCGACCGTCGAACCTCTCAGGGGAGCATTTGTGACCGTTTGGCACCATTTTTGAATGAAGTGCCGAAAGTCAGATTTTTGCTGAAATTGTGACCCCGGGGCTTAGGGATTTAAAAAAAAAAAAATTCTGCTGGTTAAGTTGTCGAGGGCTGTTTTTCCCCCTGTGATAAAAAGCCTTCTGTTTCGACCACCAAACCTGTCAGGGGAGCATCTGCAAACATTCGGCACCATTTTTGAGTTAATTGGAGAACGTCAGATTTTAGCTGAAATTGTTACCCCCAGGCCAGTTAAGTTGTCGAGGGCTGATTTCTTTTCCTGTGATAAAAAGCCTTCTGTTTCGACCGCCAAACCTTTCAGTGGGCATTTGCAAGCGTTTGGCACCATTTTTGAGTGAATTGCTGAAAGTCAGATTTTTTATGAAATTATGAATTTTCTTTCAAAAAAATCATCTTCTGCGGGTTAAGTTGTCGAGGGCTGATTTCTTTTCCGGTGATAAAAAGCCTTCTGTTTCGACCGGCAAACCTTTCAGTGGGGCATTTGCAACCGTTTGGCACCATTTTTGAGTGAATTGCCGAAAGTCATATTTTTGATGTAATTGTGACCTCGGGGGTTAGGGATTTTTTCAAAAAAATCTTTTTCTGCCGGTGAAGTTGTTGAGGGCTGATTTCTTGTGCTGTGATAAAAAGCCTTCTGTTTCGACCACCAAACCTTTTAGGGGAGCATTTGCAACCCTTTGGCACCATTTTTGAGTGAATTGCCGAAAGTCAGATTTTTTATGATTGTGATAAAAAGTCTTCTGAAAAGTTTTGCGATCAAAACAATAGACATTTTATCAAAGGACAAGAAATCAGCCCTCGACAACAGAAGAGGCGGAAAAAGATTTTTTTGAAAAAAACCTTAAGCCCCGGGGTCACAATTTCAGCAAAAATCTCACATCCTCCAATTCACTCAAAAATGGTGCTCAACGGTTGCAAATGCTCCCCTGAAAAGTTTGGCGGTTGAAACTGAAGGCTTGTTATCACAAGACAAGAAATCAGCCCTCGACAACTCAAGCGGTGGGAAAAGGTTTTTTTGGGAAAATCCCTAAAGTTAGGGTTACAATTTCACTAAAAATCTCACATCCTCCAATTCACTCAAAAATGCTGCCGAATGGTTGCCAATGCTCCCCTGAAAGGTTTGGTGGTGAAAAAAGAAGGCATTTCATGAAAGGACAAGAAAGCAGCCCTCAACAACTCAAATCTCAACTATTTTTTTTGAAAAAAATCCCTAAACCCCGGAGTCACAATTTCAGCAAAAATCTGACTTTTGGCAATTCACTCCAAAATGGTGCCAAACGGTTGCAAATGCTCCCCTGAAAGCCTTGGCGGTCGAAACAGAAGGCTTTTTATCACAGGACAAGGAAGCAGACCTCGACAACATAAGCGGCGTAAAAAGACTTTTTTGAAAAAATCCCTAACAAAAATCCCTAGCAAAATCTCACATTCTCCAATTCACTCAAAAATTTGCCAAATTGTTGTAAATGCTCCCCTGAAAGGTTTGGCGGTCGAAACAGAAGGCTTTTTATCACAGGAGAAGAAATCAGACCTCGACAACTTAACCGGCGGAAAAAGACTTTTTTGAAAAAATCCCTAAACCCCGAGGTCAGAATTTCAGCAAAAATCTGACTTTTGGCAATTCACTCTAACGTGGTGCCAAATGGTTGCAAGTGCTCCCCTGAAAGGTTTGATGGTCGATACAGTTGGCATTTTATTATAGGACAAGAAATCAGACCTTGACAACTTAATCGGTCGAAAAAGATTTATTTGAAAACATTCCTAAGGCCCGGGGTCACAATTTCAGCAAAAATCTCATATCCTCCAATTCACTCAAAAATGCTTCCAAATGGTTGCAAATGCTCCCCTGAAAGGTTTGGTGGTCGAAACAGAAAGCATTTTATGAAAGAACAAGAAATCAGACCTCGACAACTTAAGCGGTGGGAAATATTTTTTTGAAAACATCCCTAAGCATCGGGGTCACAATTTCAGCAAAAATCTGAGTTTCGGCAATTCACTCAAAAATGGTGCCAAACGGTTGCAAATGCTCCTTTCGAGAGGTTTGGCGGTCAAAACAGAAGGCTTTTTATCACAGGACAAGAAATCAGCCCTCAATAACTTAACCGGCAGAAAAAGGCTTTTTTGAAAAAATCCCTAAGCCCCGGGTCTGTGTAATAGAGTCTTATGACTCAGACGATGGTGGTATGAAATCCACAAGCAGGATATTCCTTCTGGATCTGGTTCTGCATGCAATTCTCCTTCAGAGTCCACTTTCTCATCCCCTGAAGAGGAGGAAACTGATCTCAATCGTGACAGTAAGAAACTACCTGTAGATCTAGCACACCTATTTTCCATTCCTACATACCTTCCTGATGCTGAAAAAGCCAACTGCATCAACTACGCAACCTCTCTTGTTGTCATATAATTCATCTTGGACGATATGGCGAGAAGATCTTATGTGAGCCCAAGAGGAAAACTTTCCCACTTGCCCCAGTGCTACAGCTCAAGTATGGTCCTCTCTGGGGTAGGTTCACCTAGATCAGTGTTTTTCAACCTTTTTTGGGCAAAGGCACACTTGTTTCATGAAAAAAATCACGAGGCACACCACCACTGTGTGCGGAGAGGGAGATGTCAGAGCCCCGCTGCTCTCTATGGGGAATCGTATGAGAGCAGACCGCCTGTCCGCTCTCATCCGATCCCATCCGATCTGATCCCCACCCAGGATGGATGGGAAATAGGGTGGACACAGTCCGGCGCCCGCCTAGTGGGCGAAAATTTGACTTTTTTTTTTTTAAACCTTAGGCTTATTTTTACTCATAACAATATTTGTTAAAAATATTACATCTGCCTTTGAGAAGAGAGAGTATCATATTTTTATAATGTGGAAAAATAAACTCTACAGACATCCCAAATTGGCACACAGGTGCTTTAAAATAACATCCTCTCACAGGATAATTCCAAAGGGGTGCTTTGCTCCCACCCTGTTTACCCAATTATTCTTTAAACACACTGGACTGCATGAATGGGTATAAGACGAGAATACCTAAAAACAGTAAAATGTTTATTTTCTTAGAAAAAAAAGAGGGATTCAAACTGATTGTGGTCACAACGTCCATCTGTTTAACCTTGAAGTCGTCCCCCCCCCCGCGCTCTCCTTCCTCGGCGCCTCTCGCTCCCCGGAGAGGCCGCCCAGCGCGGGGCTCTCGCCGTCTGCCTGCCTGGCTGCCTGCGAGCTCGGCGGGCAGTGCCTCCGTCCGCAGTGCCCGCCTCGCGGCTCTCGAGTGGCGCTCGCCCGGGAGGACACGCCGGAGCCCGGGAGCTTCTTCCTCCGCCCCCCGGAAGCCGGAGCACCGCTTGGAGCGCCGAGGAAGGAGAGCGCGCCGGGGGGGGGGACTTCAAGGTTAAACAGATGAGAGCCGCGAGGCGGGCACTGCGGATGGAGGCGCTGCCCGCCGAGCTCGCAGGCAGCCAGGCAGGCAGACGGTGAGAGCCCCGCGCTGGGCGGCCTCTCCTCGCCGCCGCCGCGGCACACCAGGCAACATCTCGCAGCACACTAGTGTGCCGCGGAACAGTGGTTGAAAAACACTGACCTAGATAAAGCCAACATTTGATGACTGAAATTCAAGTGATGATGACTTGCATGAGTGAATAAGTCATTTACTGGTTCCAGCAAGAATTGATGTCATTTGTTTTACTAGAAATAGTCAAGCAGAGCAAGATAGAGAGAGAATGGCCTGCATCAAAGGTGCTCACGAGGGGTCGACTGAAAGCCTGAACCAACAGCAACAATTGTTCCAACGAAGGAATGTTTGCTGTAATGACAGATGCTTTAAAGAACAAGAAACGTTTGTTGGTAGACAATATGAATGCTTGCACTTTGGGGCGTGTGTCATTTTCCCTCTCCCATCTCTCTAAACTCTCAAGCCAATTTCTAGCTGAATTGCCTGAAGCCAATTCAGCAAGTTCTGGAACTGATGAGGACAGGGTCATAACTATTACCCTGATTACTGCCATTCTGAAATGGCTGCAAGTCGTGTCATCTCTTCCCTTTTCTCTTCATCTTCCCTCCCTCTTTACTTTCCATTTTTCCTTTAAAAGTTGCCTCCTTACAGTATTCAAACTATTTTTCCCCCCTATGAAAAATGTATCCACCGGCCTTGGCCCAGTATACCAAGAGTGTCTCCACCCCCATCGTTCTGCCCGGACACTGAGGTCCAGCTCTGAGGGCCTTCTGGTTGTTCCCTCACTGTGAGAAGCAAAGTTACAGGGAACCAGGCAGAGGGCCTTCTCAGTAGTGGCACCCACCCTGTGGAACGCCCTCCCATCAGATGTCAAGGAAATAAACAACTATCTGAATTTTAGAAGACATCTGAAGGCAGCCCTGTTTAGGGAAGTTTTTAATGTTTGATGTTTTTATTGTGTTTTTAATATTCTGTTTGGAGCTGCCCAGAGTGGGATATAAATAATATATTATTAGTAGTAGTAGCAGCAGCAGTAGTAGTGGTAGTATCATGTGTTTGTGCTGGGGTGGCATTTCCCATGTGAAATTGCCCATCTGAATCTGCTTTTCAGCCCTTGAGGAATAGTTGCAGGGAACCCTATCACCTCCTTCCACAAGTGGAAAATCAGCTTTCGGGAGCTGGTTTTGAATGGGAAAATCACTAGGGCAGAAAGCATGAAGCAGCCTCCAGTCCCTCAACTAAACTAGCACTCCCCTATCACTGCTTTTCCCATTAAGAAAACAATCTTTGGAGATTGCCACACTGTGTTGTGACATCTAGTTTGGCTCTTTATCCTACCTTTGAATGCCCAGTTTTTGAGCGGCATCCAATGTAACTCTAAGCAGGCATCTACTCATGCAATAGGACTTCATCACCCTCTCCTCCTCCCTGTGGTCCACTCCCCACCCCACCTGCCCCCAAAATCTGTTCTGAAAGGCTGGGGGAATCTTTGGGGTGGATTTTGGAGGGGAGCAGAGAGAAACCAGAAGTCCCATTGCTGAATAAGATTGTACAAGTGGGTTTTTGTACAAGTGGGTTGTACAAGTGGGTTTTTGTTGCCCAAGCAGGCAGACATCACTGGATCCTACTTTATGCCTTTCACTGGGGGGAAAAAAAAGCTTAAGAGAATCTTATGGTTAAAAGTGAGAAATGTTTTATTGTGTTTTTAATGTTCTGTTGGAAGCAGCGCAGAGTGGCTGGGGAGGCCCGGCCAGATGGGTAGGGTATAAGTAATAAATTATTATTATTATTATTATTATTATTATTATTATTATTATTATGCTCCCATGTTCCTTACTTTCCTGAGTAGCAGGCCATTCCAGGACAAGGGCAAGCTTCTTTGTTAGTACTGAAAGTGGGAGATATGGTAGAAGTGTCTGCATGCAGAACCCACATATCATGTGATATGCAAGAACTCTCCATGGTCTGTTCTCCAAGGTCCTTTCAATGCTCTTTCACACATTCTCTCAAGTCAAGTGCATTGCCTTTCTTCAGAGACTTACAGTTGAGTGTCATCATCAAGAGATACATGTGTGAAGCTTCCCATAGGAATGAGAAAGAAAGAGGTTAAAATGCCACTATGTTCCTGAAGGGACGCGGGTGGCGCTGTGGGTAAAACCTCAGTGCCTAGGACTTGCCGATCGTATGGTCGGCAGTTCGAATCCCCGTGGCAGGGTGAGCTCCCATCGTTCGGTCCCAGCTCCTGCCCACCTAGCAGTTCGAAAGCACCCCTAAGTGCAAGTAGATAAATAGGTACCACTTTATAGCGGGAACGGCGTTTCCGTGCACTGCGCTGGTGCTAGCTCGCCAGAGCAGCTTCGTAACGCTGGCCACGTGACCTGGAAGTGTCTCCGGACAGCGCTGGCTCCCGGCCTCTTAAGCGAGATGAGCACGCAACCCCAGAGTCGGTCACGACTGGCCCATACGGGCAGGGGTACCCTTACCTTTAACTTTTATGTTCCTGAAGCCTTGGAGGTGACTGGGGGGAACCAAAAGCATTTAAAATCTGCCAGCTGAGTCATCTTCACAAGGAGTGTGACGCCAGGCACGTCAAGATCACCTCAGAATCTCCTTCACCTAGACTCCCTTCTCTTTCTTCCCCCAGTGCCTTCTACAGCTAAGTGCCCTAGAGGAAACCCCCTCAACAACTTTTATTTTAAAATTTATTTTGATGTCATTAATATCTCTTTTTGTTACTACTAAGCTACCTTGGAAGGATTTCTGTCCTGAAGGGTAGAATCTAAATAATCGTAATGAATAAATGACAGGCCTGAATGACTAGAAGACATCAAAGGACAATATTTATCCAAAATACCACTTGTGATCACTACTACAGCTTTTGATACCCAGACACACCAGTCTAACATCTAGGCAAGTCTTCCCAGATGTGCACTTGGAGAAGCAACAGGGGACCTCTCTCCCTCCACCAGTTTATCTACCTTCCCCTGATGGGCTGCGCACACAGAGTCAGACACTATGTCTGCGTGGAAACGTCCTCTGCTCCTCTCTTTTCAATCCCCTCCTGGTTCTGGGAGACAGTGGGTCAAGAGAGGGTGTGGGAGCATCTGGCTATTCCCTAATCTGCCTCTTCCTTCTCTTCTTCTGACCCATCCTGTGCTCCATTCTCCAGTTCTGAAGCTTCTCCTGCTCCCTGCAATTGCTTCCTGGCTGGTACAGTTCCCCACAAATCACTGACTCCTCTCCTGAGTCAGTCTCCATCCCCCCAAGGTAAAGGGGGCATGGGTGGCGCTGTGGTCTAAACCACTGAGCTTCATGGACTTGCCAATCAGAAGGTTGGCGGTTCAAATCCCTGCGAAGGGGTGAGCTCCCGTTGTTCTGTCCCAGCTCCTGCCAACCTAGCAGTTCGAAAGCACGTCAAAGTGCAAGTAGATAAATAGGTACCACTGAGGTGGGAAGGTTAATGGCATTTCTGTGCACTCCGGCTTACATCATGGAGTCCCTTTGTGCCAGAAGTGGTTTAGTCATGCTGGTCACATGACCCAGAAAGCTGTCTGTGGACAAACTTTCAGGCTCCCTTGGCCTGAAAGCGAGATGAGCGCCACAACCCCATAGTCACCTTCAACTGGATTTAACTGCCTTTACCTTTACGATTTACTGTGCAAAGGTAAGGTAAAAGTGGGGCTATTGCTCCATCCACATTTGCCCTTGGCCATGCCTACCACTTTTATTCAGTCCCCAGAACATTGCCTCTGAGAGCCAGTGTGGTGTAGTGGTTAAGAGCGGTAGTCACGTAATCTGGGAAACCGGGTTCGTGTCTCCGCTCCTCCACATGCAGCTGCTGGGTGACCTTGGGCCAGTCACACTTCTGTGAAGTCTCTCAGCCCCACTCACCTCACAGAGTGTTTGTTGTGGGGGAGGAAGGGAAAGGAGAATGTTAGCCGCTTTGAGACTCCTGAAGGGGAGTGAAAGGCGGGATATCAAATCCAAACTCTTCTTCTTCTTCTTCTTGAGCTGTAAAGAGCCTATAGACATTAGACCCTTGGTGTCCCTGCTGGAGCTACTAGATCACAGTCCAGTCTGGCCTTTCAGGCAAATGCCTTGTAGTGAAGTAATGCAAAGAATATGAGAGGCTCTATTTAAATGAACAGGATGTTCTCCAGAACTATGCTGAGACGAAGAATGTATTGAGACAATTATATCTAACCTTGGGAATATCATTTTCCTTCTGTACTTTCTTGGCCAGTAATAGTGTAATTATAATTGAAGCTTTAAATGGTAGGCAAGGGAGGTTCAAGCCATATCGTATAAGTTGAATCAGAGATGGGGGTATTTTATACTTAAGAACAACCGTTATCCATTTAACTCTTGGAGCGTTTCCCAGATACAGAATCAGCCTGTGTGGAATAAGTTAATTTTGCAAATCTCAAACCACTTATTCTAGAGCGCTATCTGAACACTTTTGAACTTGCCGGCTTCCCACAGACATCTAGTTGGCCTCTGTGAGAACGGATGCTGGCTCTTCTTATCTTCTTAAGTTACACAACTAAGGACCACTTCATACATTACAGCCACCAGGTGTCGTTGGGTCTGGTGCTTGTTTACAAAGCTATTGTACTACCAACCTTGCTGTATGCTTGTGAAACATGGACCACTTATAAACGATTCCATTAACGGTGCCTCCCAAAAAAAATTATCAGCATTTTTGTCAGAAATTCTCCTAAAAAGAATATTCTTCTATGCACTTCTGACAGGTATTTTAAAGCAATTTCCTCTAATATAATTCATTTTTCTATGTTATTTTCACCAATGTGTTTTTTTTCACACATAAAGGTAAAGGGACCCCTGACCATTAGATCCAGTAGTGACCGACTCTGGGGTTGCGGTGCTCATCTCGTTTTATTGTCCGAGGGAGCCAGTGTACAGCTTCTGGGTCGTGTGGCCAGCATGACTAAGCCACTTGTGGCGCACCAGAGCAGCGCATGGAAACGTCGTGCTGGAGCGGTACCTATTTATCTACCTGTACTTTGAGGTGCTTTCGAACTGCTAGGTCGGCAGGAGCAGGGACCGAGCAACAGAAGCTCACCCAGTTGCGGGGATTCGAACTGCTGACCTGATCGGCAAGCCCTAGGCTCTGTGGTTTAACCCACAGCACCACCAGCATCCCATTATTTTTCATGCATACTTCTCCCTAATATATATACATATTTGTAAACACTGGTTGGAGAGCAGTAGTGCAAAATTCAAAGAAGGGTGAATTTTGAAGGATGGCTGTGTTTCAGTTCTCAAATTGGTTCAAAAAGTATGAATTTATATATTCACCTTTAAATGCAAACTGAATTGAATTTCCCCCCATCCCTAAGGTTATAGAAGTAACTAACACTGGCTGAATCATGTTCTGTCTTCACATTGTGCTGCTCTTTCTGATGCTTCTGTATTCTGCTGAGTTTTCCTGTTTATTAGACTAAAATAGTCCCAGAATTTTAAATCTAAGTTCAGAAAGTAGGCTGTTTGCTCCCCTAATCTTTTGTTGTATGCTTGAACTGAGCACAGAAATTAAGCCTTGAAGTTCAGCCCTGAATCCCAATTGTTTCTCCCAGTTCCATCTTTCTAGTTACAGGGCTGCATCATCCATGAAGGAGAAATTACTGGCAAATGAACAAGCACAGTGTGTTCCATTCCAAAACAGTATTTGGACTGATACCAGCACAGGTGATGTTTCATTATGTATGACAGGAAATTCATCATTGAAGGTTGTTGGAACCAGCGGCAAAGTGTTGATGTTTGGAAATGGAACCTGCACATTCTTCAGTGTAATTCAGGAATTTTCAACTTTTCTAACGGAGAGGTATGGGAGCTCTGGAGAGCTCAGATTACTTAGCCTTCTTTCCAAGGTAGAGCATTAGAAATTCTCCATTGTTTATTTTCTTCAAGTAGCGCATGGTGCTTGACTCTTTCATGCATATTAAATGTATTTCCATGTATAAGCCCCCCCCCCAAAAAAATTTCAATTTTGGGCCCCCTCAAAATTTCACGGCCACTATGCATGTACACCTTGGGACCTGCTTGCATCACATGTGCAAGCCGCAGGGCATGTACATGACGTGTCACCACGCCCTGTGGCGTGTGACATCAGCATGCCCTGCAGTATGTGCACAAGGTGTGCTTATGTTGCACACCCCCAGGCCTCTGAATTGCAGGGACAAGGCAGTGCGCTTGGACTCAGCGCATAGAAAGAGAGAGAAAAGACTTCTCCATGGTTGACTTACAGTGTAAAAACACAAAAAGTGCTGGGAAATTTCCAAGGATTTATTTATATATATAAAAGAATCAAACCAAGCAAGAAGCTCATTCTTAATAGACTTCAAACTGACTTTAATTGACCAATTTCCCTTTGGAACGTAATTGCCGAACATATTTGAAGAAGCATGTGCTGAGTAATGACAAAGAGAGAGAGAGAAAGAGGCAGAAAACTGCAGCTGACAATTTAGATAAGAGGCAGGTGAGTGGAGTGGAATCAGATCAGGACAATTTAAGCCATTAAGAAATTATCCTCTTGTTAATTCATCAGATGTATCTATATTTGGCGCCATGTGACCAAAAGGTTAGCAACGATCATTGCAGTAGCAGACAGAAATGGCACTGGAGTTCATCATTACCTGGTTTGAAATACAAAGTTCTCCAACTTTCCAACTTGAGGCACTCAACATACAATCTCTCTCTCTCTCTCTCTCTCTCTCTCTCTCTCTCTCTCACACACACACACACACACACACACACACACACACACACGTACGTCATCAACTGAAGCCCCAATACTGATTTGCCTGCCCTTCAATCAGAACTCTGTGATCAATTGTTAGATTCTCCCTGGAATCCTTGGCCTCTAACTAAAGACTAATGGTTCTGAATAGTATGTCCACTAAATGACCAGTCACAATGTCATACCCATATAAGAACTAGCTCCTACTGTCAGTTGCCATAGAAGAGGAAGAAGAAGAAGAGTTTGGATTTGATATCCCGCTTTATCACTACCCTAAGGAGTCTCAAAGCGGCTAACAATCTCCTTTCCCTTCCTTCCCCACAACAAACACTCTGTGAGGTGAGTGGGGCTGAGAGACTTCAGAGAAGTGTGACTAGCCCAAGGTCACCCAGCAGCTGCATGTGGAGGAGCAGGGAAGCGAACCCGGTTCACCAGATTACGAGTCTACCACTCTTAATCACCAGACCACACTGGAAAACTCCACAAAAATGTAAAGAAAACACAACTAACTATTTACAAGGCAAACACTGTTCATACCTTAATAGCATTGCCACATGTAAGTTTGCCCTCACAGTGTAACTGTTCCTTCACACCTGTTCTGTCTGAAAGTTTGTTCTCCTTCATGGAGAGCACGTGTTGCGGTGGGGGCCACCAGGACACTCCAAAGTTGGGGGCGGGCTAATTGATCGTTGGCCACTGATGCGATTGGGCTTCCCTTGTTGTTGGGAAGAAGTTAATGTTGCCATTTGTTGACTGACAGCCAGAAATGCTAAAACTCCCTGCACAAGGCTAGGGCTTCCTCTTTTCGCCCATGCATCGGATTGCCCATCCCCCCCTCCCTAGAATTAGGGTTGTTCGCTTTGACCTTGCTATGCCTGTCATGGGGTCTACTCTTGGGGCAGGGGCCCGGTAGAAATTTTGTCCATCTAGCTGATTAGCTGGGCCATTTGGTTTTTGCCTACCGCGTAGCAAATCGTCACAACTTGTAAGGTTGTGGTTAGGCATTGGTTTATGGTTTGGTTGGTTGAGGGGCATGGATTGGCTGTGCCTGTCCCTCTAGTGTTGCTGCTGCAAGGGATTCCGTTAAAGGAATCAGGGGCTTGTCCACTCTGTCAAGGGGGCTCGGGCCATAGCAATGAGCTCCTGGTTGCATTTGGGGAGGGCTGAGGGCAGCTTCCCTGCTCCGTCGCTACCCCCAAGTGTATTCCCCTTTTCTGACTTTCGCATCATGCGGAATGTCAGTCTGTCCCCCATGGTGGGGGCAATTAGTCACAACCAATGCCTAAGCAACAACTCACATTTTTTTGTATTTTAATAAAGTTGTGGCCAAAATTATGCCGAAAACCTTAAACAAAAATTCTGTGTGATGTGTGAGTTATTGGGGTGGCCCTGGGGACCTCGACACACAATAAGGGAATTATGGTTAACTTCACATTTACACCATAGTTCGTGAAAACAAACCTTATTAGTTCATAGTTTAAACAAACAAGAGCTTCCAAAGTATACATTTCCCAGGGAACTGAAGTTTATTTCAAGAAGAAAGTGGGTGCTTTCATTTCCCTGCTTGTGGTTGCAAAAGTGATGGGGAAGTTGTGGCACTACAATTCTCATAATCCCTGATCACTGGCGAAGTTGACTGGTGATACTGGAAGTCAGAGTCCAGTAAAATCGGGAGGGTAGACAGTTGCCCATCTTGGATGTAGCAGGAAAACGGAGTTTGCTCTTATGTCTGCATCAGGACACTGTCAATAAAAAGGATGAAAAAAGGAAGATCCTCACAATCAAACCATTTTTCAGGAACAATTTCTACCTGCCATTTCACACCACCTAATAGCAAAAATCAAATGATGCATCTCTAATCCTAATGTACTACACTGTACATTTACTCTTAGAGAAAACAATTATGATTTCAGTACACGTGGCAATAATAATTACTTCTACACTGTTCAATTTATTTCTTTGGGTACAAGAAAATTAGTCTATCAGACAAAGAGAACAAGGATAGCAATTTCCGAATTCAGCCAGTATTACTGCATATTTAAATAAGATAACTTTTTTAAAAAACAACAACTGAGTTCTAACCACTAAATTCATGTACATAGCTCTGTGTGTGTGTGTGTGTGTGTGTGTGTGTGTGTGTGTGTGTTTTAAGAAGCAACTATTATCAAAGCCTGACTACACTAAATTTTAAATCCATATTTTCTTTCAAACACATAGCTTCATATAGGATTCAGATTCAGAGCATTGGTTAATTACTAACAAAGGATCTTTTCAAGTTAATCCCTGTTTTAAAATATATTAGGAACCTTTACTGGTGTTTACTCTAGGCTTTTTGAAGTCCAAATCACTTATGCAAACTTTACAATCCCCAGACTTAATTTGAATTAATTTGTATGCATTTATAGATCAAACACAGCATATGCAATAGCAAACTGCACAGAAAATGGTCAAAGTTTATATGGAACATCTCTCTATGACCTTTCCTTGCAGATCTGGTAATCACATCTGCCTTTGCCACTTCCTTTTGATGTTTTGATTCCTATTCAAACTAAAGGCTTGGATTGAAATCCACACTGAAAGAGAGGTACTTCCCAACTCTTCACCCATCAATTCCCATAGCCATTCCACAACCCAGTACTGAATACCAGTACCAGTACCAATACCAGTACTGAAACAGGCTCCCTCATCTTCTTTGATCACCCACCTGTAATGGATGGGGGAAATCATTCAACCCCCCCCCCATTTGTCAATCTAAGGTGCATTTTGCAGTTCACCCATTTCTACTTCTAATCAGACACAAACCCAGTTCTGGCATTTGAAGAATGCATGGGAGAATAAAATGAATAGGGAGAATGTCCCTCAATGTCCTTGTTCCTGTTGGCTCACCTTCAAATATAGAAGAGATATGCTTTGTACATTTGGCTGTCCATGGTTAGAATGCTCTCAAGTGGGAAGCTTGATTGTCCTAGGTTCCTAGTAACAGAAAGGATACTTTGCATATTCAGCTGAACACAACAAGAACGAGCATAGAGAGCTTTGATAATGTCAATTGGCATAAATTGCCAATAAAAAACGGAGAGGAGAACAGTACCTTTTATCATATGTGGTGGAGTTGTAAAGTAATAAAAGAATTCAGGGAAATGATATATAGTGAGTTGAAGAAAATGTTTAAAATAACATTTGTTTTAAAAAAACCAGAAGCTTTTTTGTTAGGAATTGTAGGTGCAGGAATACCAAAGGAGCAGAAAAGACTGTTTATGTATGTATGCAATGACAGCGGCAAGGATGTTGGTAGCACAGAACTGGAAAGACGATAAGGTTTCTACGAGAGTAGAATGGCAGACTAAATTGTTGGACTATGCTGAGATGGCAAAAATGACTGGGGAAAACAGAAATCCGGAGGATCAAAGCTTCAGCAAAGAATGGGAGAGATTTACAATTTATCTGAGAGATCATTGTAAACAGCTGAACTCTTTAGCAGGTCTGAAATATCTCTTGTAATGTAACAAAGACTTTGGACATAATGGAGCATTGGGAGGAAAAAAGTTATTTAGTCATTTAGTCGTGTCCGACTCTTCATGACCCCATGGACCCGAGCACGCCAGGCACTCCTGTCTTCCACTGCCTCCCGCAGTTTGGTCAGACTCATGTTTGTAGCTTCGAGAACACTGTCCAACCATCTTGTCCTCTGTCGTCCCCTTCTCCTTGTGCCCTCCATCTTTCCCAACATCAGGATCTTTTCCAGGGAGTCTTCTCTTCTCATGAGATAATTGGAGCCTCAGCTTCAGGATCTGTCCTTCCAGTGAGCACTCAGGGCTAATTTCCTTAAGAATGGATGCGTTTGATCTTCTTGCAGTCCATGGGACTCTCAAGTGTCTCCTCCAGCACCATAATTCAAAAGCGTCAATTCTTCGGCGATCAGCCATCTTTATGGTCCAGTTGGAAAATTAGAATTTATAGTATGCAGTTGAAAAGGCTAAGTAAAAAACCCACAGAGGGGAGGAGGGAAGTCTAGAGATCTGGAAGAATCTTTTGTGTTCTGAATGTGATTTTGAATGTGAACAATAATTTGTAAAACCAAATGAAAATTATTTTGAAAGAGAAACAAAAAAAGAGAAACACAGTGGGGTTCAAGATGCATTTCAACTTCATGGGAAGCTAAGTTAAAACAAAATACTATTCAAATATTGGCCATTTCAATAAGCATTCCAGTAAATAGCCACTTTTGCTCTAAACATGTGATATGGGGAGCAAAGCTGTCCTTATTCTACTTCCCCATGTCAGTATCATTCAGTGTAATATACTGATTCCTGCTAATCCTTAGCTTCAATTTCTCTGTGTTGCTAGCCCTTAAGGTTGTAGAGCAGTGGTTCTCAACCTGTGGGTCCCCAGATGTTGTTGGACTACAATTCCCATCATTTCTAGCCAACATGACCAGTGGTCAGGGATGATGGGAGTTGTAGTCCAACAACATCTGGGGACCCACGGGTTGAGAACCACTGTTGTAGAGGGGAGGTTGATTGTTCATAAGGAATAACTGGAAGCTATGATTATGCATAACCTCTTTGATCAATTATAACCTGTTTCAATGCTTCTCTGGACTGGAATCCAATATACGGTAACAATTGAACTATATTAGTGACAGTTATGTACTATTGAATCGACTGGTTTTAACTGGGTTACAGAATATCTATTCCATTTTGGATCTATGGATTAGTTGTATCATGGCACTAAGTTTTAGACATATATCTGGCAGCTCTTGTGGCTCATATTGCGATATATAAAAATGAAAGCTCATGGGAACTCTGTACTTTGAATTAATAACTACCATTTTAGAACATAGATACACATAGATATTGTTCCCTTGTGGAAATTAATGTAACAGCAAATAAGGTTTGGTTCAGAATTATACCGCAGTAGACCGCCTTCCTCTCAGGATGATTACATTTTAAAGGGTTTTCTTTCCTAGTGCAAAATGATTAGTATCGCACTATAATTATTTTTTTCCTAATTAAATGTAATGTGATTAAACTATTTCTTTCTCCTATGCAGCAAAACTGTAGGGGTTTTTCCATACAGTAATGACATAATTAATTGAAAAGGCATTTGGCAGCTTGGTTATTTTATTTCCCCCCTGCTTTAAATGTCTTTTCTTTTTTTCCAATTACTAATGGAGAGGTTTAATTTCACCCGAACGTTTCAATCGTAAACAAAGGCGCCTATGATTTGCTAATTTTAAAAAAATGAGTGGGTGCTTTTGCAACTTTAGTAGTTGCAAAAAGAATAAAGTGTATTGTGACCTGTGAACACCATTTGGCTCCTCCATGATAATATGACAATCGCAGGTAGCAATGGCACTCAAAGTGAACCATTCACAGTGGGATCAGGTGTTAATCAGGGTTGTGCTTTTGCCCCAACACTATTCATTATTTTCATTGCCATGACCCTACACTTTGTTGAAGGGAAACTCCCCACCGAAGTAGAAATCATATATCAAACAGACGGAAAGCTCTTTAATCTGAGCAGGCTGAAAGCAAAGAGTAAGATTACAGCAACTTCCGTCCTATACAGTGGTACCTCGGGTTAAGAACTTAATCCGTTCTGGAGGTCCGTTCTTAACCTAAAACTGTTCTTAACCTGAGGTACCACTTTAGCTAATGGGGTCACTAGATTTCTGTTGACACAACCTACAATAGCATTAGTTGTTGTTGTTTTGCTGCATCATACTGTTGGCTCATGTTAAGCTTATGGTCTGCTAAGACCCGTAGATCATTTTCACATGTACCACTGTCAAACCACATGTCCCCCATCTTATATTTGTGCAGCTGGTTCTTTCTGCCTAAGTGTAGCATGAGAGAGAGAGAGAGAGAGAGAGCGCGCTTTGGAAATGTAAAAGATACTTTAAGATAAACAGGGGTAATCATGCCCCCTGTGAGGCCTCAGATATGTGATGGTTTTATAGTAGTCATTATAAAGCTCTGGGAATACCCTTGATGGTACTAATGTTGATTTAAACAGCCGAGTATTACTGCAATTATGGTCAGTGGTAATCACTTTTGTGTGAACGCCTACATGACTCAGAGCAATAACATATCACAGGAAATAAGGGAATAATACAAGCGGGTCATATTCACAGAGCCAACAGAGGTTCATTATCATCAACCATTGCACTACTGAAGAGGCTCATTCCTATAACCAAAGAGTAAGTAAATATTACATTCGTAACTGGGTTGGATTTTCTTTTAGGCTACTCTTGAGTCCGGTATGAAAATCCGGCAGTTCCCATTATCACATACAGGGGTGTGGCGTTTGCCTCCTAGGTGGGTGGGTCATAAGGAAAGGGTTAAAATGAGTGTGATGTGATTGGCCAGTGGAGACTGATGGGAGGAGTTAGAATGAGAGTGGGTGTTGTGTGGAAGTCAGTTGAGAATTGGGAATTGGAGAAGGAAGAGGGAGAATAGTCTGTGGGTTGGTCAAGTTGTGTGGTGAGAGAGTGAGAGGAATTGTTAGGTGGAGTCAGATACAGTGGTGCCCCGCAAGACGAATTCCTCACAAGACAGAAAACTCGCTAGACGAAAGGGTTTTCCATTTTTTGAGCTGCTTCGCAAGACGAATTTCCCTATGGGCTTGCTTCACAAGACGAAAAACGAAAACGTCTTGCAAGTTTGTTTCCTTTTTCTTAACACCGTTAATACAGTTGCGACTTGACTTCGAGGAGCAACTCATAGAACGCGGTGTGGTAGTTAAACTTTCAAAACTTTTTGGGGGGGTTGGATTTTGGGTTGGGGTGTTTGGAATTCAAGGACTTGGTGTTGGGGAGGGGTTTGCAAGAATCTGGAAGCTTGTGTGTGTCTTTTCTGCATTTTTATGATTTTCTGTGACCATTGGGCCACTCTGCTGTTTTTTTAAAAAAATTCTGGATTTGAATTTCTGTGTGGTGGGTGGCTGGGGGAACAGTTGAGGAGGGGGTTCTTCAGCAAGAAGCAAAGAGTGGAAGAGGAACCTTCTTCGAGTTGTCCCCCAGAGTCTTAGAAAATGTACTGTACACTTTGTTGATTTTTAAATGTTTTTCTGTCATGTTTAGAAACTTAATTTATTGTTCCTTCAATTTTTGAAATGCTCTTTACAGTATGTGTGACTTTAAAGAGCACTTAATAAACTCTTGTTGTACCAAATTTGGCTTTGTTTGGACTTTTTTTGACCATAGGAACGCATTAATTGAATTTCAATGCATTCCTATGGGATTTCGTGCTTCGCAAGACGAAAAATTCGCTAGACGAAAAAACTCGTGGAACGAATTAATTTCGTCTTGCGAGGCACCACTGTAGATAGTTGAAGTTTGAAGTTGTTAGGAACGCATAGGACAGTTAAGGAACTAAGATTAAGAAACTGCCAAGGAAAATTAACTGAAACCATAAGCTTGTTCATGCCTATAAATAAACTTAATTATTTGTTAATGATGACAACTGTCTGGACTCTGTGATTACCCGTGAGGGTTGGTGGCAGCAAAGAAAGCAATCACAGTGGTGGCACAGGGTCAATAGACCGTCAAACGTCCGGGGGCCCCATGTGATCGCCACAAGGGGTGACTCACACTACTTTCCAGTCACACCGTGCATATCTGTTGCATGGAGCATTTGGTGATATTGCGCTGAGCTCACCAGGAGCAGAAATGATGGCTGGATCCCTCCCTCCAGTGGCTCCCCTCTACTACGCCATTGTTCATTCCTATAAGGAAGGGTGTTGCACTTAGGGATATTATTACAACAAGGTCAAAACTAGTCCACAATCCCTGATGCTGCCTGACCTGGTCTCTACCAACAGAGACCCCATGAAGGGGAGCAATATATCTCTATGGAAAGAGACACTTTGCAGTCCCAAGTGCATGGGTCCCTGCAGGCTTCCCCCTGCACACTCCCTGCCCATCATAATGACCAACATTTCACTATCATGTAGCCAATATTTAATATTTATTCAAGTGATTTGATCATGGGCCTTTAGTAGACAAGATACTACATCAACACAACCTCCTGTCAGGCATGAATGACAGAAACTTTTGTGTCAAGCATGATGCAACAGTTCTGAAGGATGTCTTGTTCCTGTGCTTTTTATAAACATTAATGCAAGAAAATTGTTTCGCCAAGGGCAAGGCTTTCATCTGGAATGAATCACGAGGGTGCAGGGAGGGGGAAACAGGCCCATAGTATTCTAGGTGCTATCTGAAGAATTTCCATTATCCAAAGGCCCATTACACATCTCTCCAAGGTTACACACTCTCCAAGGTATGTTGCTAAACATCCATAAGGTTTCCATTTTCCTGACAGAAACAATTACAATGGGTATGCAAGAATAATTTCCCTCTGAGAACCGAAGCAGCCGTCAGACAATCTTCAATCTTTTAGATAAGAATTGTAAAAAAACATCACACAGACACAACCAACAACCCATCATTGAAATGTTACAGTTCAGTTTTATCAGAATCAATAATCGCAATTAGCAATATTAACCCTGACAAGTATTTCTATAGCACATTCCATGCACTCAGATTACTTTCAGCAACTCAGACAGCAGACATGTAAGTTAGGATCGCATTATTATCATCCACATATTACAGCTGCAGCGAGACACAAGCTGAGAGGTGTTTGGTCCTTAAGACCACTCTATAAGCTTGTGACTAAGGTGATTTCTCCACTGACACTCTCAGGGTAGCAATAGAGGGTGAACAATATGCCCCTGGCTTGTGACTAGTGTGTTCTGGCTAAGGGGTATGATTATGCATACTTCAAAGGATTTGGATATCATTAAAATTAATAGTTTCAGCGTTCCCTTTCTTGTTTCTGTTTCAGAGAAGAGCAAACTGCTAGCAGCTATCCTTCAAAGGTGGAATCAAACAACACAAGAACTTCTTTGTGCATAGCAGAGCTTACAAAGAGAGTTCACTCATGTGTTTGTTTTACTTCTAGAAACCCGGGGAATAAATTAAATGTTTGGTGTGCATGGGAAGGCCAAATAACAAAGTAGGTTATGTGCTCATCAATGGTTCCTCTTCATGTGCTCACCAATGGTTCCTCTTCATCCTGGAGAAGAGTGACTAGTGGGGTGCCACAGGGTTCTGTCTTGGGCCCGGTCTTATTCAACATCTTTATCAACGACTTGGATGATGGACTCAAGGGCATCCTGATCAAATTTGCAGATGACACCAAACTGGGAGGGGTGGCTAACACCCCAGAGGACAGGATCACACTTCAAAATGACCTTGACAGATTAGAGAACTGGGCCAAAACAAACATGATGAACTTTAACAGGGAGAAATGTAAAGTATTGCACTTGGGCAAAGAAAATGAGAGGCACAAATACAAGATGGGTGACACCTGGCTTGAGAGCAGTACATGTGAAAAGGATCTAGGAGTCTTGGTTGACCACAAACTTGACATGAGCCAACAGTGTGACGCGGCAGCTAAAAAAGCCAATGCAATTCTGGGCTGCATCAATAGGAGTATAGCATCTAGATCAAGGGAAGTAATAGTGCCACTGTATTCTGCTCTGGTCAGACCTCACCTGGAGTACTGTGTCCAGTTCTGGGCACCACAATTCAAGAAGGACACTGACAAACTGGAACGTGTCCAGAGGAGGGCAACCAAAATGGTCAAAGGCCTGGAAACGATGCCTTATGAGGAACGGCTAAGGGAGCTGGGCATGTTTAGCCTGGAGAAGAGGAGGTTAAGGGGAGATATGATAGCCATGTTCAAATATATAAAAGGATGTCACATAGAGGAGGGAGAAAGGTTGTTTTCGGCTGCTCCAGAGAAGCGGACACGGAGCAATGGATCCAAACTACAAGAAAGAAGATTCCACCTAAACATTAGGAAGAACTTCCTGACAGTAAGAGCTGTTCGACAGTGGAATTTGCTGCCAAGGAGTGTGGTGGAGTCTCCTGCTTTGGAGGTCTTTAAGCAGAGGCTTGACAACCATATGTCAGGAGTGCTCTGATGGTGTTTCCTGCTTGGCAGGGGGTTGGACTCGATGGCCCTTGTGATCTCTTCCAACTCTATGATTCTAGGTTGGGGTGAAGCAGGGGTCTCCCTCCCTCCTGAATAAAAGCTCAATTTCCCCCCCAATGAAACGTGTGGGATAGGAACATGGAGACTTTTTTCCAGTTCCTGTTAAAATCCAGTATCCTGTCTCTGATGGATAGTACCAGATGCATCTTTGTTAATCAAACAGTTCCACTATATGTGGTGAAACAATATTTTACAGAATATCCATCCAATTTGCAATGGGGGAATGTATGCGAGTGACAGGACGAAACCTAACCTCATTCACTTTAATCTTAATATTCACGCACCAAGCAACAAATGATCTTCAGTATGGGGTTTCAAAAATTAGGGGTATCAGAAAACTAACAAAAAATTAGCTTAATATCATTCAAGGTACTTTTAACATCCTCTGATGAAGAGCATACCCTTTTTAAATGCAATTCTTCCACACAGTTATGTTTATATATTCAGGCTGAAATGGCTACCAATCCATGTTAAGTTTGTAGAAAACATACCCTTCTTACCAGGAAATGAGTGTTCTCTGTATATCTATCTCTTGCCTCTTGCAGAGTGAGACCAGGAATGTCCATATGAGCTTCGATCAAATGGTTATGTCAGCTTTGGAGAATGCAAAAAATATAAATTGGTCCCTAGAAAATACTGAAGAACAAAATCAAAGAGGCACTAGTTATTTTCAAGATTTGATTCAGACAAAAGAAAATATGTGTCTTATATGGTACATGTGTCAGCATTTTGCAAACTAAATGTTCAGGCCTCCCGCTCCTTTCCTTGTAGCCAATATGCTTCTGGCTAGACTTTCATTTCTAATTTTTCCAGAGACAGCTGGAGTTGCTGATTGTAGTTATGCATGTCCCACCTCTTCCTTGGATACTGCTTCTAAAGAATGCAGCATAACCAAGTGGAACAGTTCTTTATTAAAAGCCAGAAACTGGAGCAAAGGAGATAGATTGAATAAGAGTTAGCTAGAACTTATTTCAGTTTGCGCCCTCTCATGCTGATGCAGGGCAATGCAGGGAAACACAAACGAGAAAGATCCTCTGAACTCATTCTGAAACTTTTTGCACAAAGGGTTTGTACCAACAGTCCAGTGCCAGATTTAAGTACAAGCTAAACAAGATATAACTTAGGGCCCCACTCTCTTGGGGCCCCCCAAAATTTAAAGGAAACAAAAACTGGATGTACATTTCCAAAATACAAGATAAAAAACAAATAAAATAAAACCTACATACAGCAACAGTGTTTTATGTTGTGTAGGCTCCTATGATGTAATGTCAACGTGTTGGCATTGTTAAGTTTGTTATAAATAAAAAATCATTTTAAGTTAGAGCTTAATAATTATTTCACTATTAACCTACTTCTTCTTAATTGTATTTCACTATCAACCTACTTCTTCTTAATTGCATCTCATTTCAACAATAACTTTGATAAAATACATATTTTGTTATGTGCAAATGGCTTTAGATACCTATTAAATGTAAAGGGACCCCTGACAGTTAGGTCCAGTCACGAATGACTCTGGGGTTGCGGCGCTCATCTTGCTCTATAAGCCAAGGGAGATGGCGTTTGTCCACAGACAGCTTCCAGGTCATGTGGCCAGCATGACTAAGCCGCGAACCAGAGCAGCACACGGAACCGCCGTTTACCTTCCAACTGGAGAGGTACCTATTTATCTACTTGCACTCTGATGTGCTTTCGAACTGCTAGGTTGGCAGGAGCAGGGACCAAGCAACGGGAGCTCACTCCGCCACAGGGATTTGAACTGCCGAGCTTCTGATCGGCAAGTCCTAGGCTATGAATTGTGAGAGGAAATGCCCACAATTATATATACATTATGAGATAAAGCATGCTTTAAACTATTAAAACACTGCACAAATACATATTTTGCAAATATGTTTAAGTAGTAAGAGTAATGCAGGTCTAGGGCTGAAAATGAAAGAAGACTGGAAATAGACCTATTCGTCCAGCCCTACCATTAATATAGCAGCCCTCTGCTTCCTGCTATATTGAGACACTGAATTTACAGATTCCAAAACAAAAGCAAAGGACATGGCTCTAACTGCAATCCCAGAAGCATTCTGTGCTAACAACCCACTCCATCCACTTTGATCTCCAGCTTACATGTTTGCTTGGAGTTTTTCCAAGTCAGATTTATTTTTTTGGAGCAGCGTATGAAATATCCTTTCTAGGCATAAGTGGACACTTTCCTATTGTTAACATTTCCCTTCAACACGTTGCTTGAGTGGAAAGCAGGTGCAAAGGGGATCATGTTCCTCAGTATTAAAAAGAAGCTTTCTCTTCAACATGCCCTCCAGATCAGGCTTGAATAAGGCTCTTATTTAATCTGTACTAAAACATAATCCATGTTTTACACGATGGCACCTTGGCAAAGCTCAGAACATCATCAGTTACGTCCCTAAAATACTTAAATATTTCTGACTGAGCAACCTGCTTCCTGCAGATAGCATTCTATAGCATTCAGCATGCTATATTCTTCCCTGGCCCAAGTAGGGCTAATTCAGCCAGCTAGCCCAGGTGACTATCTAATGCTTATTGGACGGATTTCCCCCAAATTGATTTTTGAACTTTGAATTTTATTTTATTGTTATTCATGTTTTTATACTGTATTTTATGCTGCTTCTATGTTATATTACAATTAAGTGTTTAAATTTGTTGTTAGCTGCCCTGAGCCCAGTTTTCTGAACAGGGAAGGGTGGGGTATAAATAAATTATTATTATTATTATTATTATTATTATTATTATTATTATTATTATTATTATATTTGCACAATGCATGAAAGGCAGAAACACTTAAATTAGCAGGAAAATGACAGAAGGGTTTTACAGTGTGCTATTGTAGCTCATAGGTTTGCATTTATGAAGCAGATCACATCAATTATGCTCCTTGATACAGTGCCCCTGCCTTCAAAAGGATCCCTCTATGCCTCTTCTGTCTATGCCTTCTCCTTACCAGAGGTTTCCAAATCCTGAAATCAAAGATTCTAGGATCCAGGAAGGAGGACGTGGTGTGGAGTCAACTAGATAAGAAGATGGAAATAGCATTCTGAACAGGCAGAGTCCATCACAGCTAGGAGTTGGTGACACAACTAGTGACAAATCAGAATGTCACAAGTCTTGCTCAGATAACTTGTACTCTGATTGGTTATGTAGTTCTGGGGGCAGTTTTCCCCTGTAAGTGCAGCTGAATATCTTCCTGACATGATCAAGGCCTGTAAATAAGACCAAACCCCTGTTTATTTCTCCTCATATTATACACTGGGTTTGTTTTTTGCTCACTTTACGCAATCAAGTACGTGTCCATTTCCTTTCTCTCTGGACTCCACCTGCATTGTTCTTCACACATGCACATACCCTTATGTGTTTCCCCAGGACATGAGGAGGCCATACGGGTTTGAGCATATTACACCGATCCTGGTCTGACTTCACTGGCTACCAATTAGTTTCCAGGCCCAATTCAAAGGGCTGGTTTTGACCTATAAAGCCTTAAACGGCTCCAGACCCCAATACCTCAAGGGCTGCCTCTTTCCATATGAACCTTCCTGGACCCCAAGATCATCTTCTGAGGCCCTCCTTCGTGTGCCTCCTTCTCAAGAAGTCCAGAGGGTGGCAACATGAGAACAGGGCCTTCTCTGCAGTGGCTCCCCATCTGTGGAATTCTCTCCCCAGGGAAGTTTGCTTGGCACCTTCATTTTGAGGAGATTTCACCCCTCCCATACCCAAGAATCTCCTGATCATCTCCTGATGGTCTCTGCTGACTCCACAGAGAAGAGGAGGCGTGTCCTGCCTATCTACTTATTCTGCCCAGCAACATATCTGGGTGTGTGTGAGAGAGAGTCAGTCAGTCAGTGTATCGGAGAGAGTGAGAGTGTTAGAGATCCTAGAGATAAGATTGCTGCTAAGAGCAGCTGCAGACTCTCAGTGTAGCATTGATTTATGCTTAGAATATTCAGCTCTGTATATAGTTTTGTACCATAGTTGTAGTTATAGAATAAAAGGAAGATATTCTACAGAGCTGCTCTCCGAGTGGTTTATACTCTGCAAGACTCTGCAAAACTCTGCTGCGCAACGACTGTATTATTGAGACAGTGAATCCGGTGCTCTCAGCTCTAAGCTGTGAGTCCACAGCACTGTGACCTGTTCCTGTGAGAAAGGAGGTCTCTGGCGGTGCTTCCCAGCTCGCCTAGCCCAGTCGGGGTTGAGGTGCAAGAGTCCAGTTGGTGCACTGGCTCTAGGGCGATGCTGACACATTTTACACCTTTTGGTGCCAGGCAAAAATGTTCCTTTTGAGCCAGGCCTTTGGCTGACCTGATTGACATCCTATACCCTTTAAGAATGTGGTTCTTTTCGAGGGGGGTTTGTTATTGGGTTATTGCTTTTAGTTTGATTTTATATATTGTGATCTTTTCTGTGAGCAGCCCTGAGACCTCCAGGTATAGGGTGGTATATGAATTCAATAAATAAATAAAATAAATAGGGGTTGCACTGTTTTCTTCCACCCATCCCACCACTGACATGCCCCTGACACACAAGAGAAGATTCGGGGGGCCTCAAAAGTTCTTATGCACTGGGCGAATGCATGAGAGTGCCATGCGCACCTACCACACTTGGTGTGATGAAGAAACACAATCTGTCATGAATGAGCCAGCCCCCAATGAAGGTTTGCAGTCAGATCCCAGTGAAGGTTTGCAACCAGCTGAAGAAAGCAGCCAGGAACAGAGAGGGTTAACTGAACAACAGGTAGAGCCAACTCCCCCACCCCTTGGATAAGGGAAAGGCTACAAGTGGGCTGGAACCCTGCCAAAGCTCTGGGAGTTTCAAATAGGAGTGAACAGAGAAGGAAGTAATGTGCCAGAAAGGGAGGAGGAGGGAGCTGATCCAATCCCTTCTCAGAGTCGGCTAAGGGGAGGGGTGTTGGACCGGAAACAAAGCAAGCGTCATAAGCCGCGGAAGTTCTCTATCTTCTGTAGAACTTGGAAGGGGTCGTCAGAAAGGTTCTTGTGATTGATGATGCTGGGAGGCTGTGTTAGAGCCGTCCAGAGCTTTCTGTGGCACTGTGGGTTAAACCACAGAGCCTAGGACTTGCCAATCAGAAGGTCTGCGGTTCGAATCCCCACGACGGGGTGAGCTCCCGTTGCTCGGTCCCAGCTCCTGCCAAGCTAGCAGTTCAAAAGCACGTCAAAGTGCAAGTAGATAAATAGGTAAACGGTATTTCCGTGCCCTGCTCTGGTTCATCAAAAGCGGCTTAGTCATGCTGGCCACATGACCCGGAAGCTGTACGCTGGCTCCCTCAGCCAATAAAGCAAGATGAGCGCCACAACCCCAGGGTCAGTCACGACTGGACCTAACGGTCTGGGGTCCCTTTACCTTTACTGTGTGATCAAGCCGGGGACTGGACTCCTGACACAATCTGAGGAGGGGCTGTATAATAAGCTATATTGGGGCAGGGCTTTGAAGGGAGCAGAGGTTAATTTTTTACATCGCTGGGGTACCTGGGGGCACCAGAGGCTGAGAGCAGTCTGAACTTCTATCCCAATTGTGTCTCTGAGTGAGCCCTTCTATTCTTTTCTCTCCTTCAAGTGTATTATGGGGAGAACGGCTGCACTTTTGTAATGTCCTGCATCCATAATACTGATGCTGAGACTAGCATCCAGCAGAAGGGCACAAGATGACATTTTGTCCAGAAGCGATGGGGATGTACTCTGTGCATATGAGTACACAAACAGGTACACAGGTGAACACCTGGAGAAGAAGGCAATCAATCAGTTTTGCAGAGTAACCCATCTAGGATTTCCATCCATGCCATATTTTCATTACATGATTCAAATACAATATTGAATTGCAATTACATAGAGACATTATCCAAAGAGATGCCCCTTAATTAGAATTCTTCCAGGTTGCTATGATTTTGAACTTTGCAGGCAAAAGTGCTTTGTGTTAACTGTATTCTGCTTTTAATGGACAAAGCCAAGCCGTCTAATTTTGTGTTGTAATGCCCAATATGGCAAAAGAGAATTAGCTGACATAATGAACACAGGATACAGCCCATAAACTATAGACTGTCACCATCATCACCCCTTGAATGTACTAAAACACAAATGCAATTAATTATTCCTTCATTTCCACAAGCAGAGGAGGAGGAAAAAGGACAAAGAAGAAATAATTTACAACTTCAAGATTTAGTTGTGCCATTATTTTATCCTGCTTTTTTATAGGCGTAGATAACAATCTTTTTTGTCTGGTAGATGATCAACCATTAATTTATAGCTCATGATATGTAGCTAGTATTCTTTCCTAACTATCAATTACTCAAATTACTCCAGGAAGATAAACTATAAATATTGCATGCATGCCAGCTCTTCAGAGTCCCCATATTGCTTAAAGCTATTAATCAAGTTGTCTCTATTGTTGATTTTAATTGTCTGATGTAGTTATGTCTATTAATTGCTTGGCATCAAAGCTTTGGCATTGGAATGCAACAAACGAAACAAATTCCAGCGCTAATGACACTTGGGATCCCTCGCATGTTAAACACGCCTAAGGAATTTCTTTCAGGGTAGAAGCACACACATTATCCCACCATGACTGGGGATGGGGGAACATCTCCTAGAATGAGAGAAGTATGTTCTTTCTGACTGAGGCAAAACCACTTGGTTCATTTTGTGTTTCTTTATCTTGACAGTCAGACAGCACCTCCCGATTTGTTTTTGGGCAATTTTGGGCAACTATTTGAGAATAAATTTATGTTGTCCTGATGCTGTTCTTCTCAATGCTATTTTCCTTCTCTTCTGCTTCACCCACAGTTAGTTAATTCTCACAATGATGCTAAGAAGCTATAGTCCATCCACACTATGGATTTAAAGCAGTATCATGCCACTTCAAGCAGTCATTGGAATCTTCCCAAGGAATCCTGGGAGCAGTAGTTTGTTAAGGGTGCTGAGAATTGCTCGGAGACTGTGATTTCCCTCACAGATTGGTTTAACAATAAATCCTTCTTCTCAGGGAATTCTGGGAACTGTGGTTCTCTGAGGAGAATATGGGTCTCCTAATCATCAATGTTTTAAACAGGCACTGAAAAGAATACTGTGAAGGTGTTTGCCTGATGTCCATAGGCAGGCAGGTCCAAAGTGAAGGAACTGACACATTAAAAGAATGATTTCTTATAAGTGTAGGCTAGGTATTGTGTGGCCTCTGCAACAGTGCCTGTTCCACAGATTGAAACTGCCAAGTGGGCCACATGTGGGGAAAGGCAACCCCACAAATAAACTGGGCACAAGTTGTTAAAGGTATTATATATAAAAGGGAACACCTTGAACTTGGCCCAGTCATAAATTATCAACCAATGGAAATATCTGAGCAGAGGTGTTATATTCTGACAAGGTCTCATCCTTGTCAGCAACCTTGCATGCCGCAGCATGCTGCACCAACTGGAATTTCTGGATCAAGCACAAAGGAAGACCACAAAGGGTGCATTGCAGTAATCCAGTCCTGAAGTCTCCAATGGCTATTCAGTTGTGCTGTATCTGTACTTAAGGGCCAGTGAAGGAGGGGAAGGAGGTGCATAACTGGACCAGTCCATAGTAAATTCTGCCCTCAATATTTAATTAAAATAATTCAAAAGTCTAACTGTTGCTCCTGGCAAATAGAAGGGGAAGAAATGGAGGCAGTGAGAGATTTCACTTTCTTGGGCTCCATGATCACTGCACATGGTGACAGCAGCCACAAAATTAAAAGACGCCTGCTAGACAGCATCTTAAAAAGTAGAGACATCACCTTGCCAACAAAGGTCCGTATAGTTAAAGCTATGGTTTTCCCAGTAGAGCTGTATGGAAGTTAGAGCTGGACCATAAAGAAGGCTGATCGCTGAAGAATTGATGCTTTTGAATTTTATGGTGCTGGAGGAGACTCTTGAGAGTCCCATGGACTGCAAGAAGACCAAACCTATCCATTCTGAAGGAAATCAGCCCTGAGTGCTCACTGGAAGGACAGATCATGAAGCTGAGGCTCCAATACTTTGGCCACCTCATGAGAAGAGAAGACTCCCTGGAAAAGACCCTGATGTTGGGAAAGATGGAGGGCACAAGGAGAAGGGGACGACAGAGGACAAGATGGTTGGACAGTGTTCTCGAAGCTACCAACATGAGTTTGAGCAAACTGCGGGAGGCAGTGGAGGACAGAAATGCCTGGCATGCTCTGGTCCATGGGGTCACGAAGAGTCGGACACGACTAAACGACTAAACAACAAACTGTTGCAACTGGCCCTTGATAACCTGCTAGGGCAAAGGTGTGGTTTTTGTGTACTTTGTCACATTAAAAATCAGCGACCCAATGCACAGATCAGATGAAAATCAGATGTGCATACAATATGCAGCTGCAATGCAGAGAACATTGATAGGAGAAATATGTGTGATTTGGGGAGGGTGCGCTTCTTATGCATTCTCACATCATGGATCATGACCAGCACCTCCCTATGCCATGATTACAGCAAGATGAGGGCCAATAGCTGTCGTAAAAATTGTATTTGTTTTGAATTTCTCTAGCAAAATCAAGGTTATTTCCCAGAATTGCTGTTTCTTTCTCCTAGACATGATTTTAGGAGTTGGTTCTACAATCCCCCTTCCTTTTTTTTCCTCCTAGGAAGGCTACTGCTAAACTCTTTTTCATCCCTTCTGGTCATTGCACAGTTCTCCTGGTTGTGCATTATAGCGTGAATTTTCAAACTGAAATAAAATGCTGGAAATGCTATTTCTCCTTCATTTGCATCCAGCTTTGAAAGCAGCATACAGATCATGTCAGCACGAATAACGGGGAGGTCGTGGATGTAACAAAGGTATCTTCAGAACCAATTAAAATCTTCTGTAAGATGATTATGCTGAAAGGAAGAATTGTTATGCAGATTTCTTACAAGTTTATGAAAAACAGGAGGAAATAAGTAATACCGCCTGCTGGGTCACATCAATTGCAGGGGATGGTAATGTGAAATGAATGTCTCAGCCTGTTTCTAAAGCATTTGATATTTACAAAGCAAGTTAAGTTCTTTTAAGGAGTGGGAGGGAAATGTCATACTGTTGATCAATCTCAAGTTAAAAGTTTGAAGCTATTCCTATTGGATTGGCCAGCATGGGGACAATACACTGTCAAGAACAAAAAAGGAAGGAAGGAAGAAAAATAACTGTGTCCGGGTAGAAAGTTTTCATATTCTTTGTAATTCACTTTTAAAAAAACCACAACTTCCATTTAGGGATGCATGCCTATACACACATATTTGAAATCTCCATTGAAATCAGTGAGACAGTCCCAGATAGGTGCGTGCAGGTTCCATTGAATTTGTTGAAACATGTCTACACATGGACTGCCTTCCCCATATATACACAGAAACAAGAGTCATAACTGCAAGTGTTCATGCATACCCTTCTCGGGATCTCACATTGACTCAGATCTTGATCCAGAGCGTAGGGGAGTGCTCTTGCACACATGTCCTGCTTGTAGGATTTCCAAAGACATCTGGTTCACCACTGTGAGGACAGGGGGCCGAACCAAATGGGCATTTGACACCCATCTTTCTCTGGTCTTGCTTTCTTGTGTCTGTGTTCCCCTTTTGAAAGCTACACCCTTCCACTGAGGAAATTTATTGTGTCTTGGAATCAGGAGCAATGATCGGAGGACTAAAATGGGAACGATGGGTTTCTGTCCTTTCTTGTGAGCAAGAGTCCACAGGGCAAGAAGAAAACACAGGGAATCATAAGGACAGCAGTTAGAAACCAGCGAGCTCAGAAGGTATGATCAGCAGGACCTTGGACAGCTCCGATCTGAACACTTGTTTCCAGATATCCTATAGCCTACAACTGAGCCCATAAGGTTATCCCCTGTGTGACTACTGTTTATTTCAATCTTTGCGCCCCCCCCCCAAGTGTGGGTGGAAATATCCAAAGGTGCAATCCTTGCCCTTAGAGCCTTGCATCCCATTTACTGTTTAGCAGTGCCTAACTGAGTGTGTTGTCATCCTCTCCTGGAAGTGAGAGTAGGAACTCCTCAGGAGGTATTAGCCCTGCAAGAGATGGGGTTTTGGCTCAGGGCACCCTGTCTTAGGGGAGAGGACCTCTGGGTGACAAAATCCTGGGTTAGTGACTGTACCTGTGACACCCCATTGCTTATGCTACTAGACCTCAGGGCTTCCCTGGATTTCAAGCGCATCTTATTTCGCAGTGTGACTTCTTTTCCTCTCCTCCTCCTCCTCCTCCTCCTCCTCCTCCTCCTCCTCTTCCTCTTCCTCTTCCTCTTCCTCTTCCTCTTTCTTTTCCTCTTCCTCTTCCTCTTCCCCTCCTGCTCCTCCTCCTTTACAGTATCCAGTACTTGGAAGTAGAACCCACTATGAAGCTGAGACTGCAGATGGCATATGGTTCATGGGGCAGGGAAGCAAAGTTGAGGGTATCTGAGAAGGCGGAGTATCTCTCTTTTAATTTTTTTAATTTTTTGCATTCAGGTTAGCAGAGACATGCACATGACTACTTAGCTAAACCAAATCTCTGTAAAGCTATGTTGTGGTATACTGCAGCAGTATATTTCTCTGCAGTTGACCCTCGTCGTCCTCTTCAGTAAACTTCTATGGCAAACAGGCACCCCAAAGGCTTAATCCAGCTCCCGTTTGGTTCCTCAGGTCACTCCAAACATAGCCCTTTTATAATGCCTGCGGTCACTTTCTCTCCTACCTGAGTTGCCAC
>NW_028148961.1:0-67183 GCF_965112155.1 Podarcis liolepis | reverse complement strand
TGGAATTCACTCATAAACGGTGCCAAACTGTTGCAAACGATCCCCTGAAAGGTTTTTCGGTGGAAACACATGGGTTTTTATCACAGAAACAGAATTAGCCCGCAAGGTCTGAACAACTTTTTTTTGAAAAAATCCCTAAGCTGCGCGGTCACAATTTCAGCAAAAATCTGACGTTCTGGAATTCACTCAAAAATGGTGCCAAACTGTTGCAAACGATCCCCTGAAAGGTTTTTCGGTGGAAACACATGGGTTTTTATCATAGAAACAGAATTAGCCCGCAAGGTCTGAACAACTTTTTAATAAAAAAATCCCTAAGCCGCGCAGTCACAATTTCAGCAAAAATCTGACGTTCTGGAATTCACTCAAAAATGGTGCCAAACTGTTGCAAACGATCCCCTGAAAGGTTTTTCGGTGGAAACACATCGGTTTTTATCATAGAAACAGAATTAGCCCGCAAGGTCTGAACAACTTTTTAATAAAAAAATCCCTAAGCCGCGCAGTCACAATTTCAGCAAAAATCTGACGTTCTGGAATTCACTCAAAAACGGTGCCAAACTGTTGCAAACGATCCTCTGAAAGGTTTTTCGGTGGAAACACATGGGTTTTTATCATAGAAACAGAATTAGCCCGCAAGGTCTGAACAACTTTTTTTTGAAAAAATCCCTAAGCCGCGCGGTCACAATTTCAGCAAAAATCTGACGTTCTGGAATTCACTCAAAAACGGTGCCAAACTGTTGCAAACGATCCCCTGAAAGTTTTTTCGGTGGAAACACATGGGTTTTTATCATAGAAACAGAATTAGCCCGCAAGGTCTGAACAACTTTTTTTTGAAAAAATCCCTAAGCCGCGCGGTCACAATTTCAGCAAAAATCTGAGGTTCTGGAATTCACTCAAAAACGGTGCCAAACTGTTGCAAACGATCCCCTGAAAGGTTTTTCGGTGGAAAGAGATGGGTTTTTATCATTGAAAAAGAATTTTCACGGCAGGTCTGAACAATTTTTTTTTGAAAAAATCCCTAAGTCACAATTTCAGCAAAAATCTGACGTTTTGGAATTCACTCAAAAATGGTGCCAAACTGTTGCAAACGATCCCCTGAAAGGTTTTTCGGTGGAAACACATGGGTTTTTATCATAGAAACAGAATTAGCCCGCAAGGTCTGAACAACTTTTTTTTGAAAAAATCCCTAAGCCGCGCGGTCACAACTTCAGCAAAAATCTGACGTTCTGGAATTCACTCAAAAACGGTGCCAAACTGTTGCAAACGATCCCCTGAAAGGTTTTTCGGTGGAAACACATGGGTTTTTATCATAGAAACAGAATTAGCCCGCAAGGTCTGAACAACTTTTTTTGAAAAAATCCCTAAGCCGCGCGGTCACAATTTCAGCAAAAATCTGACGTTCTGGAATTCACTCAAAAACGGTGCCAAACTGTTGCAAACGATCCTCTGAAAGGTTTTTCGGTGGAAACACATGGGTTTTTATCATAGAAACAGAATGAGCCCGCAAGGTCTGAAAAACTTTTTTTAAAAAAAATCCCTAAGCCGCGCGGTCACAATTTCAGCAAAAATCTGACGTTCTGGAATTCACTCAAAAACGGTGCCAAACTGTTGCAAACGATCCCCTGAAAGGTTTTTCGGTGGAAACACATGGGTTTTTATCATAGAAACAGAATTTTCACGGAAGGTCTGAACAACTTTTTTTTGAAAAAATCCCTAAGCCGCGCGGTCACAATTTCAGCAAAAATCTGACGTTCTGGAATTCACTCAAAAACAGTGCCAAACTGTTGCAAACGATCCCCTGAAAGGTTTTTCGGTGGAAACACGTGGGTTTTTTATCATTGAAAAAGAATTTTCACGCAAGGTCTGAAAAACTTTAAAAAAAAAATCAATAAGCCGCGCGGTCACAATTTTAGCAAAAATCTGACGTTTTGGAATTCACTCAAAAATGGTGCCAAACTGTTGCAAACGATCCCCTGAAAGGTTTTTCGGTGGAAACACATGGGTTTTTATCATAGAAACAGAATTTTCACGGAAGGTCTGAACAACTTTTTTTGAAAAAATCCCTAAGCCGCGCGGTGACAATTTTAGCAAAAATCTGACGTTTTGGAATTCAATCAAAAATGGTGCCAAACTGTTGCAAACGATCCCCTGAAAGGTTTTTCAGTGGAAACACATGGGTTTTTATCATTGAAAAAGAATTTTCACGCAAGGTCTGAAAAACTTTTTTTAAAAAAAATCCCTAAGCCGCGCGGTCACAATTTTAGCAAAAATCTGACGTTTTGGAATTCACTCAAAAATGGTGCCAAACTGTTGCAAACGATCCCCTGAAAGGTTTTTCGGTGGAAACACATGGGTTTTTATCACAGAAACAGAATTAGCCCGCAAGGTCTGAACAACTTTTTTTTGAAAAAATCCCTAAGCTGCGCGATCACAATTTCAGCAAAAATCTGACGTTCTGGAATTCACTCAAAAATGGTGCCAAACTGTTGCAAACGATCCCCTGAAAGGTTTTTCGGTGGAAACACATGGGTTTTTGTCATAGAAACAGAATTAGCCCGCAAGGTCTGAACAACTTTTTTTTAAAAAAATCCCTAAGCCGCGCAGTCACAATTTCAGCAAAAATCTGACGTTCTGGAATTCACTCAAAAACGGTGCCAAACTGTTGCAAACGATCCCCTGAAAGGTTTTTCGGTGGAAACACATGGGTTTTTATCATAGAAACAGAATTAGCCCGCAAGGTCTGAAAAACTTTTAAAAAAAAAATCCCTAAGCCGCGCGGTCACAATTTCAGCAAAAATCTGAGGTTCTGGAATTCACTCAAAAACGGTGCCAAACTGTTGCAAACGATCCCCTGAAAGGTTTTTCGGTGGAAAGAGATGGGTTTTTATCATTGAAAAAGAATTTTCACGGCAGGTCTGAACAACTTTTTTTAAAAAAAATCCCTAAGCCGCACGGTGAAAATTTTAGCAAAAATCTGACGTTTTGGAATTCACTCAAAAATGGTGCCAAACTGTTGCAAACGATCCCCTGAAAGGTTTTTCAGTGGAAACACATGGGTTTTTATCATAGAAACAGAATTAGCCCGCAAGGTCTGAACAACTTTTTTTTGAAAAAATCCCTAAGCCGCGCGGTCACAATTTCAGCAAAAATCTGACGTTCTGGAATTCACTCATAAACGGTGCCAAACTGTTGCAAACGATCCCCTGAAAGGTTTTTCGGTGGAAACACATGGGTTTTTATCACAGAAACAGAATTAGCCCGCAAGGTCTGAACAACTTTTTTTTGAAAAAATCCCTAAGCTGCGCGGTCACAATTTCAGCAAAAATCTGACGTTCTGGAATTCACTCAAAAATGGTGCCAAACTGTTGCAAACGATCCCCTGAAAGGTTTTTCGGTGGAAACACATGGGTTTTTATCATAGAAACAGAATTAGCCCGCAAGGTCTGAACAACTTTTTAATAAAAAAATCCCTAAGCCGCGCAGTCACAATTTCAGCAAAAATCTGACGTTCTGGAATTCACTCAAAAATGGTGCCAAACTGTTGCAAACGATCCCCTGAAAGGTTTTTCGGTGGAAACACATCGGTTTTTATCATAGAAACAGAATGAGCCCGCAAGGTCTGAACAACTTTTTTTTGAAAAAATCCCTAAGCCGCGCGGTCACAATTTCAGCAAAAATCTGACGTTTTGGAATTCACTCAAAAATGGTGCCAAACTGTTGCAAACGATCCCCTGAAAGGTTTTTCGGTGGAAACACATGGGTTTTTATCATAGAAACAGAATTAGCCCGCAAGGTCTGAACAACTTTTTTTTGAAAAAATCCCTAAGCCGCGCGGTCACAATTTCAGCAAAAATCTGACGTTCTGGAATTCACTCAAAAACGGTGCCAAACTGTTGCAAACGATCCCCTGAAAGTTTTTTCGGTGGAAACACATGGGTTTTTATCATAGAAACAGAATTAGCCCGCAAGGTCTGAACAACTTTTTTTTGAAAAAATCCCTAAGCCGCGCGGTCACAATTTCAGCAAAAATCTGAGGTTCTGGAATTCACTCAAAAACGGTGCCAAACTGTTGCAAACGATCCCCTGAAAGGTTTTTCGGTGGAAAGAGATGGGTTTTTATCATTGAAAAAGAATTTTCACGGCAGGTCTGAACAACTTTTTTTTGAAAAAATCCCTAAGCTGCGCGATCACAATTTCAGCAAAAATCTGACGTTCTGGAATTCACTCAAAAATGGTGCCAAACTGTTGCAAACGATCCCCTGAAAGGTTTTTCGGTGGAAACACATGGGTTTTTGTCATAGAAACAGAATTAGCCCGCAAGGTCTGAACAACTTTTTTTTAAAAAAATCCCTAAGCCGCGCAGTCACAATTTCAGCAAAAATCTGACGTTCTGGAATTCACTCAAAAACGGTGCCAAACTGTTGCAAACGATCCCCTGAAAGGTTTTTCGGTGGAAACACATGGGTTTTTATCATAGAAACAGAATTAGCCCGCAAGGTCTGAAAAACTTTTTAAAAAAAAATCCCTAAGCCGCGCGGTCACAATTTCAGCAAAAATCTGAGGTTCTGGAATTCACTCAAAAACGGTGCCAAACTGTTGCAAACGATCCCCTGAAAGGTTTTTCGGTGGAAAGAGATGGGTTTTTATCATTGAAAAAGAATTTTCACGGCAGGTCTGAACAACTTTTTTTTTAAAAAATCCCTAAGCCGCACGGTGAAAATTTTAGCAAAAATCTGACGTTTTGGAATTCACTCAAAAATGGTGCCAAACTGTTGCAAACGATCCCCTGAAAGGTTTTTCAGTGGAAACACATGGGTTTTTATCATAGAAACAGAATTAGCCCGCAAGGTCTGAACAACTTTTTTTTGAAAAAATCCCTAAGCCGCGCGGTCACAATTTCAGCAAAAATCTGACGTTCTGGAATTCACTCATAAACGGTGCCAAACTGTTGCAAACGATCCCCTGAAAGGTTTTTCGGTGGAAACACATGGGTTTTTATCACAGAAACAGAATTAGCCCGCAAGGTCTGAACAACTTTTTTTTGAAAAAATCCCTAAGCTGCGCGGTCACAATTTCAGCAAAAATCTGACGTTCTGGAATTCACTCAAAAATGGTGCCAAACTGTTGCAAACGATCCCCTGAAAGGTTTTTCGGTGGAAACACATGGGTTTTTATCATAGAAACAGAATTAGCCCGCAAGGTCTGAACAACTTTTTAATAAAAAAATCCCTAAGCCGCGCAGTCACAATTTCAGCAAAAATCTGACGTTCTGGAATTCACTCAAAAATGGTGCCAAACTGTTGCAAACGATCCCCTGAAAGGTTTTTCGGTGGAAACACATCGGTTTTTATCATAGAAACAGAATTAGCCCGCAAGGTCTGAACAACTTTTTAATAAAAAAATCCCTAAGCCGCGCAGTCACAATTTCAGCAAAAATCTGACGTTCTGGAATTCACTCAAAAATGGTGCCAAACTGTTGCAAACGATCCCCTGAAAGGTTTTTCGGTGGAAACACATGGGTTTTTATCATAGAAACAGAATTAGCCCGCAAGGTCTGAACAACTTTTTTTTGAAAAAATCCCTAAGCCGCGCGGTCACAATTTCAGCAAAAATCTGACGTTCTGGAATTCACTCAAAAACGGTGCCAAACTGTTGCAAACGATCCCCTGAAAGTTTTTTCGGTGGAAACACATGGGTTTTTATCATAGAAACAGAATTAGCCCGCAAGGTCTGAACAACTTTTTTTTGAAAAAATCCCTAAGCCGCGCGGTCACAATTTCAGCAAAAATCTGAGGTTCTGGAATTCACTCAAAAACGGTGCCAAACTGTTGCAAACGATCCCCTGAAAGGTTTTTCGGTGGAAAGAGATGGGTTTTTATCATTGAAAAAGAATTTTCACGGCAGGTCTGAACAATTTTTTTTTGAAAAAATCCCTAAGTCACAATTTCAGCAAAAATCTGACGTTTTGGAATTCACTCAAAAATGGTGCCAAACTGTTGCAAACGATCCCCTGAAAGGTTTTTCGGTGGAAACACATGGGTTTTTATCATAGAAACAGAATTAGCCCGCAAGGTCTGAACAACTTTTTTTTGAAAAAATCCCTAAGCCGCGCGGTCACAACTTCAGCAAAAATCTGACGTTCTGGAATTCACTCAAAAACGGTGCCAAACTGTTGCAAACGATCCCCTGAAAGGTTTTTCGGTGGAAACACATGGGTTTTTATCATAGAAACAGAATTAGCCCGCAAGGTCTGAACAACTTTTTTTGAAAAAATCCCTAAGCCGCGCGGTCACAATTTCAGCAAAAATCTGACGTTCTGGAATTCACTCAAAAACGGTGCCAAACTGTTGCAAACGATCCTCTGAAAGGTTTTTCGGTGGAAACACATGGGTTTTTATCATAGAAACAGAATGAGCCCGCAAGGTCTGAAAAACTTTTTTTAAAAAAAATCCCTAAGCCGCGCGGTCACAATTTCAGCAAAAATCTGACGTTCTGGAATTCACTCAAAAACGGTGCCAAACTGTTGCAAACGATCCCCTGAAAGGTTTTTCGGTGGAAACACATGGGTTTTTATCATAGAAACAGAATTTTCACGGAAGGTCTGAACAACTTTTTTTTGAAAAAATCCCTAAGCCGCGCGGTCACAATTTCAGCAAAAATCTGACGTTCTGGAATTCACTCAAAAACAGTGCCAAACTGTTGCAAACGATCCCCTGAAAGGTTTTTCGGTGGAAACACGTGGGTTTTTTATCATTGAAAAAGAATTTTCACGCAAGGTCTGAAAAACTTTAAAAAAAAAATCAATAAGCCGCGCGGTCACAATTTTAGCAAAAATCTGACGTTTTGGAATTCACTCAAAAATGGTGCCAAACTGTTGCAAACGATCCCCTGAAAGGTTTTTCGGTGGAAACACATGGGTTTTTATCATAGAAACAGAATTTTCACGGAAGGTCTGAACAACTTTTTTTTGAAAAAATCCCTAAGCCGCGCGGTCACAATTTTAGCAAAAATCTGACGTTTTGGAATTCACTCAAAAATGGTGCCAAACTGTTGCAAACGATCCCCTGAAAGGTTTTTCGGTGGAAACACATGGGTTTTTATCATAGAAACAGAATTTTCACGGAAGGTCTGAACAACTTTTTTTTGAAAAAATCCCTAAGCCGCGCGGTGACAATTTTAGCAAAAATCTGACGTTTTGGAATTCAATCAAAAATGGTGCCAAACTGTTGCAAACGATCCCCTGAAAGGTTTTTCAGTGGAAACACATGGGTTTTTATCATTGAAAAAGAATTTTCACGCAAGGTCTGAAAAACTTTTTTTTAAAAAAATCCCTAAGCCGCGCGGTCACAATTTTAGCAAAAATCTGACGTTTTGGAATTCACTCAAAAATGGTGCCAAACTGTTGCAAACGATCCCCTGAAAGGTTTTTCGGTGGAAACACATGGGTTTTTATCACAGAAACAGAATTAGCCCGCAAGGTCTGAACAACTTTTTTTTGAAAAAATCCCTAAGCTGCGCGATCACAATTTCAGCAAAAATCTGACGTTCTGGAATTCACTCAAAAATGGTGCCAAACTGTTGCAAACGATCCCCTGAAAGGTTTTTCGGTGGAAACACATGGGTTTTTGTCATAGAAACAGAATTAGCCCGCAAGGTCTGAACAACTTTTTTTTAAAAAAATCCCTAAGCCGCGCAGTCACAATTTCAGCAAAAATCTGACGTTCTGGAATTCACTCAAAAACGGTGCCAAACTGTTGCAAACGATCCCCTGAAAGGTTTTTCGGTGGAAACACATGGGTTTTTATCATAGAAACAGAATTAGCCCGCAAGGTCTGAAAAACTTTTAAAAAAAAAATCCCTAAGCCGCGCGGTCACAATTTCAGCAAAAATCTGAGGTTCTGGAATTCACTCAAAAACGGTGCCAAACTGTTGCAAACGATCCCCTGAAAGGTTTTTCGGTGGAAAGAGATGGGTTTTTATCATTGAAAAAGAATTTTCACGGCAGGTCTGAACAACTTTTTTTTAAAAAAATCCCTAAGCCGCACGGTGAAAATTTTAGCAAAAATCTGACGTTTTGGAATTCACTCAAAAATGGTGCCAAACTGTTGCAAACGATCCCCTGAAAGGTTTTTCAGTGGAAACACATGGGTTTTTATCATAGAAACAGAATTAGCCCGCAAGGTCTGAACAACTTTTTTTTGAAAAAATCCCTAAGCCGCGCGGTCACAATTTCAGCAAAAATCTGACGTTCTGGAATTCACTCATAAACGGTGCCAAACTGTTGCAAACGATCCCCTGAAAGGTTTTTCGGTGGAAACACATGGGTTTTTATCACAGAAACAGAATTAGCCCGCAAGGTCTGAACAACTTTTTTTTGAAAAAATCCCTAAGCTGCGCGGTCACAATTTCAGCAAAAATCTGACGTTCTGGAATTCACTCAAAAATGGTGCCAAACTGTTGCAAACGATCCCCTGAAAGGTTTTTCGGTGGAAACACATGGGTTTTTATCATAGAAACAGAATTAGCCCGCAAGGTCTGAACAACTTTTTAATAAAAAAATCCCTAAGCCGCGCAGTCACAATTTCAGCAAAAATCTGACGTTCTGGAATTCACTCAAAAATGGTGCCAAACTGTTGCAAACGATCCCCTGAAAGGTTTTTCGGTGGAAACACATCGGTTTTTATCATAGAAACAGAATTAGCCCGCAAGGTCTGAACAACTTTTTAATAAAAAAATCCCTAAGCCGCGCAGTCACAATTTCAGCAAAAATCTGACGTTCTGGAATTCACTCAAAAAGGTGCCAAACTGTTGCAAACGATCCCCTGAAAGGTTTTTCGGTGGAAACACATGGGTTTTTATCATAGAAACAGAATTAGCCCGCAAGGTCTGAACAACTTTTTTTTGAAAAAATCCCTAAGCCGCGCGGTCACAATTTCAGCAAAAATCTGACGTTCTGGAATTCACTCAAAAACGGTGCCAAACTGTTGCAAACGATCCCCTGAAAGTTTTTTCGGTGGAAACACATGGGTTTTTATCATAGAAACAGAATTAGCCCGCAAGGTCTGAACAACTTTTTTTTGAAAAAATCCCTAAGCCGCGCGGTCACAATTTCAGCAAAAATCTGAGGTTCTGGAATTCACTCAAAAACGGTGCCAAACTGTTGCAAACGATCCCCTGAAAGGTTTTTCGGTGGAAAGAGATGGGTTTTTATCATTGAAAAAGAATTTTCACGGCAGGTCTGAACAACTTTTTTTTGAAAAAATCCCTAAGCCGCACGGTCACAATTTTAGCAAAAATCTGACGTTTTGGAATTCACTCAAAAATGGTGCCAAACTGTTGCAAACGATCCCCTGAAAGGTTTTTCAGTGGAAACACATGGGTTTTTATCATAGAAACAGAATTAGCCCGCAAGGTCTGAACAACTTTTTTTTGAAAAAATCCCTAAGCCGCGCGGTCACAATTTCAGCAAAAATCTGACGTTCTGGAATTCACTCATAAACGGTGCCAAACTGTTGCAAACGATCCCCTGAAAGGTTTTTCGGTGGAAACACATGGGTTTTTATCATAGAAACAGAATTTTCACGGAAGGTCTGAACAACTTTTTTTTGAAAAAATCCCTAAGCCGCGCGGTCACAATTTTAGCAAAAATCTGACGTTTTGGAATTCACTCAAAAATGGTGCCAAACTGTTGCAAACGATCCCCTGAAAGGTTTTTCGGTGGAAACACATGGGTTTTTATCATAGAAACAGAATTTTCACGGAGGGTCTGAACAACTTTTTTTTGAAAAAATCCCTAAGCCGCGCGGTCACAATTTTAGCAAAAATCTGACGTTTTGGAATTCACTCAAAAATGGTGCCAAACTGTTGCAAACGATCCCCTGAAAGGTTTTTCGGTGGAAACACATGGCTTTTTATCACAGAAACAGAATTAGCCCGCAAGGTCTGAACAACTTTTTTTGAAAAAATCCCTAAGCTGCGCGGTCACAATTTCAGCAAAAATCTGATGTTCTGGAATTCACTCAAAAATGGTGCCAAACTGTTGCAAACGATCCCCTGAAAGGTTTTTCGGTGGAAACACATGGGTTTTTATCATAGAAACAGAATTAGCCCGCAAGGTCTGAACAACTTTTTTTTAAAAAAATCCCTAAGCCGCGCAGTCACAATTTCAGCAAAAATCTGACGTTCTGGAATTCACTCAAAAACGGTGCCAAACTGTTGCAAACGATCCCCTGAACGGTTTTTCGGTGGAAACACATGGGTTTTTATCATAGAAACAGAATGAGCCCGCAAGGTCTGAAAAACTTTTTTTAAAAAAAATCCCTAAGCCGCGCGGTCACAATTTCAGCAAAAATCTGAGGTTCTGGAATTCACTCAAAAACGGTGCCAAACTGTTGCAAACGATCCCCTGAAAGGTTTTTCGGTGGAAAGAGATGGGTTTTTATCATTGAAAAAGAATTTTCACGGCAGGTCTGAACAACTTTTTTTTGAAAAAATCCCTAAGCCGCACGGTCACAATTTTAGCAAAAATCTGACGTTTTGGAATTCACTCAAAAATGGTGCCAAACTGTTGCAAACGATCCCCTGAAAAGTTTTTCAGTGGAAACACATGGGTTTTTATCATAGAAACAGAATTAGCCCGCAAGGTCTGAACAACTTTTTTTTGAAAAAATCCCTAAGCCGCGCGGTCACAATTTCAGCAAAAATCTGACGTTCTGGAATTCACTCATAAACGGTGCCAAACTGTTGCAAACCATCCCCTGAAAGGTTTTTCGGTGGAAACACATGGGTTTTTATCATAGAAACAGAATTTTCACGGAAGGTCTGAACAACTTTTTTTTGAAAAAATCCCTAAGCCGCGCGGTCACAATTTTAGCAAAAATCTGACGTTTTGGAATTCACTCAAAAATGGTGCCAAACTGTTGCAAACGATCCCCTGAAAGGTTTTTCGGTGGAAAGAGATGGGTTTTTATCATTGAAAAAGAATTTTCACGGCAGGTCTGAACAACTTTTTTTTGAAAAAATCCCTAAGCCGCACGGTCACAATTTTAGCAAAAATCTGACGTTTTGGAATTCACTCAAAAATGGTGCCAAACTGTTGCAAACGATCCCCTGAAAGGTTTTTCGGTGGAAACACATGGCTTTTTATCACAGAAACAGAATTAGCCCGCAAGGTCTGAACAACTTTTTTTGAAAAAATCCCTAAGCTGCGCGGTCACAATTTCAGCAAAAATCTGACGTTCTGGAATTCACTCAAAAATGGTGCCAAACTGTTGCAAACGATCCCCTGAAAGGTTTTTCGGTGGAAACACATGGGTTTTTATCATAGAAACAGAATTAGCCCGCAAGGTCTGAACAACTTTTTTTAAAAAAAATCCCTAAGCCGCGCAGTCACAATTTCAGCAAAAATCTGACGTTCTGGAATTCACTCAAAAACGGTGCCAAACTGTTGCAAACGATCCCCTGAACGGTTTTTCGGTGGAAACACATGGGTTTTTATCATAGAAACAGAATGAGCCCGCAAGGTCTGAAAAACTTTTTTTAAAAAAAATCCCTAAGCCGCGCGGTCACAATTTCAGCAAAAATCTGAGGTTCTGGAATTCACTCAAAAACGGTGCCAAACTGTTGCAAACGATCCCCTGAAAGGTTTTTCGGTGGAAAGAGATGGGTTTTTATCATTGAAAAAGAATTTTCACGGCAGGTCTGAACAACTTTTTTTTGAAAAAATCCCTAAGCCGCGCGGTCACAATTTCAGCAAAAATCTGACGTTTTGGAATTCACTCAAAAATGGTGCCAAACTGTTGCAAACGATCCCCTGAAAAGTTTTTCAGTGGAAACACATGGGTTTTTATCATAGAAACAGAATTAGCCCGCAAGGTCTGAACAACTTTTTTTTGAAAAAATCCCTAAGCCGCGCGGTCACAATTTCAGCAAAAATCTGACGATCTGGAATTCACTCATAAACGGTGCCAAACTGTTGCAAACGATCCCCTGAAAGGTTTTTCGGTGGAAACACATGGGTTTTTATCATAGAAACAGAATTTTCACGGAAGGTCTGAACAACTTTTTTTTGAAAAAATCCCTAAGCCGCGCGGTCACAATTTTAGCAAAAATCTGACGTTTTGGAATTCACTCAAAAATGGTGCCAAACTGTTGCAAACGATCCCCTGAAAGGTTTTTCGGTGGAAACACATGGGTTTTTATCATAGAAACAGAATTTTCACGGAGGGTCTGAACAACTTTTTTTGAAAAAATCCCTAAGCTGCGCGGTCACAATTTCAGCAAAAATCTGACGTTCTGGAATTCACTCAAAAATGGTGCCAAACTGTTGCAAACGATCCCCTGAAAGGTTTTTCGGTGGAAAGAGATGGGTTTTTATCATTGAAACAGAATTAGCCCGCAAGGTCTGAACAACTTTTTTTAAAAAAAATCCCTAAGCCGCGCAGTCACAATTTCAGCAAAAATCTGACGTTCTGGAATTCACTCAAAAACGGTGCCAAACTGTTGCAAACGATCCCCTGAAAGGTTTTTCGGTGGAAACACATGGGTTTTTATCATAGAAACAGAATGAGCCCGCAAGGTCTGAAAAACTTTTTTTTAAAAAAATCCCTAAGCCGCGCGTTCACAATTTCAGCAAAAATCTGAGGTTCTGGAATTCACTCAAAAACGGTGCCAAACTGTTGCAAACGATCCCCTGAAAGGTTTTTCGGTGGAAAGAGATGGGTTTTTATCATTGAAAAAGAATTTTCACGGCAGGTCTGAACAACTTTTTTTTGAAAAAATCCCTAAGCCGCACGGTCACAATTTTAGCAAAAATCTGACGTTTTGGAATTCACTCAAAAATGGTGCCAAACTGTTGCAAACGATCCCCTGAAAGGTTTTTCAGTGGAAACACATGGGTTTTTATCATAGAAACAGAATTAGCCCGCAAGGTCTGAACAACTTTTTTTTGAAAAAATCCCTAAGCCGCGCGGTCACAATTTCAGCAAAAATCTGACGTTCTGGAATTCACTCATAAACGGTGCCAAACTGTTGCAAACGATCCCCTGAAAGGTTTTTCGGTGGAAACACATGGGTTTTTATCATAGAAACAGAATTTTCACGGAAGGTCTGAACAACTTTTTTTTGAAAAAATCCCTAAGCCGCGCGGTCACAATTTTAGCAAAAATCTGACGTTTTGGAATTCACTCAAAAATGGTGCCAAACTGTTGCAAACGATCCCCTGAAAAGTTTTTCAGTGGAAACACATGGGTTTTTATCATAGAAACAGAATTAGCCCGCAAGGTCTGAACAACTTTTTTTTGAAAAAATCCCTAAGCCGCGCGGTCACAATTTCAGCAAAAATCTGACGTTCTGGAATTCACTCATAAACGGTGTCAAACTGTTGCAAACCATCCCCTGAAAGGTTTTTCGGTGGAAACACATGGGTTTTTATCATAGAAACAGAATTTTCACGGAGGGTCTGAACAACTTTTTTTGAAAAAATCCCTATGCCGCACGATCACAATTTTAGCAAAAATCTGACGTTTTGGAATTCACTCAAAAATGGTGCCAAACTGTTGCAAACGATCCCCTGAAAGGTTTTTCAGTGGAAACACATGGGTTTTTATCATAGAAACAGAATTAGCCCGCAAGGTCTGAACAACTTTTTTTTGAAAAAATCCCTAAGCCGCGCGGTCACAATTTCAGCAAAAATCTGACGTTCTGGAATTCACTCATAAACGGTGCCAAACTGTTGCAAACGATCCCCTGAAAGGTTTTTCGGTGGAAACACATGGGTTTTTATCATAGAAACAGAATTTTCACGGAAGGTCTGAACAACTTTTTTCTGAAAAAATCCCTAAGCCGCGCGGTCACAATTTTAGCAAAAATCTGACGTTTTGGAATTCACTCAAAAATGGTGCCAAACTGTTGCAAACGATCCCCTGAAAGGTTTTTCGGTGGAAACACATGGGTTTTTATCATAGAAACAGAATTTTCACGGAGGGTCTGAACAACTTTTTTTTGAAAAAATCCCTAAGCCGCGCGGTCACAATTTTAGCAAAAATCTGACGTTTTGGAATTCACTCAAAAATGGTGCCAAACTGTTGCAAACGATCCCCTGAAAGGTTTTTCGGTGGAAACACATGGGTTTTTATCACAGAAACAGAATTAGCCCGCAAGGTCTGAACAACTTTTTTTTGAAAAAATCCCTAAGCTGAGCGGTCACAATTTCAGCAAAAATCTGACGTTCTGGAATTCACTCAAAAATGGTGCCAAACTGTTGCAAACGATCCCCTGAAAGGTTTTTCGGTGGAAAGAGATGGGTTTTTATCATTGAAACAGAATTAGCCCGCAAGGTCTGAACAACTTTTTTTAAAAAAAATCCCTAAGCCGCGCAGTCACAATTTCAGCAAAAATCTGACGTTCTGGAATTCACTCAAAAACGGTGCCAAACTGTTGCAAACGATCCCCTGAAAGGTTTTTCGGTGGAAACACATGGGTTTTTATCATAGAAACAGAATGAGCCCGCAAGGTCTGAAAAACTTTTTTTAAAAAAAATCCCTAAGCCGCGCGGTCACAATTTCAGCAAAAATCTGAGGTTCTGGAATTCACTCAAAAACGGTGCCAAACTGTTGCAAACGATCCCCTGAAAGGTTTTTCGGTGGAAAGAGATGGGTTTTTATCATTGAAAAAGAATTTTCACGGCAGGTCTGAACAACTTTTTTTTGAAAAAATCCCTAAGCCGCACGGTCACAATTTTAGCAAAAATCTGACGTTTTGGAATTCACTCAAAAATGGTGCCAAACTGTTGCAAACGATCCCCTGAAAGGTTTTTCAGTGGAAACACATGGGTTTTTATCATAGAAACAGAATTAGCCCGCAAGGTCTGAACAACTTTTTTTTGAAAAAATCCCTAAGCCGCGCGGTCACAATTTCAGCAAAAATCTGACGTTCTGGAATTCACTCATAAACGGTGCCAAACTGTTGCAAACGATCCCCTGAAAGGTTTTTCGGTGGAAACACATGGGTTTTTATCATAGAAACAGAATTTTCACGGAAGGTCTGAACAACTTTTTTTTGAAAAAATCCCTAAGCCGCGCGGTCACAATTTTAGCAAAAATCTGACGTTTTGGAATTCACTCAAAAATGGTGCCAAACTGTTGCAAACGATCCCCTGAAAGGTTTTTCGGTTGAAACACATGGGTTTTTATCATAGAAACAGAATTTTCACGGAGGGTCTGAACAACTTTTTTTTGAAAAAATCCCTAAGCCGCGCGGTCACAATTTTAGCAAAAATCTGACGTTTTGGAATTCACTCAAAAATGGTGCCAAACTGTTGCAAACGATCCCCTGAAAGGTTTTTCGGTGGAAACACATGGGTTTTTATCACAGAAACAGAATTAGCCCGCAAGGTCTGAACAACTTTGTTTGAAAAAATCCCTAAGCTGCGCGGTCACAATTTCAGCAAAAATCTGACGTTTTGGAATTCACTCAAAAATGGTGCCAAACTGTTGCAAACGATCCCCTGAAAGGTTTTTCAGTGGAAACACATGGGTTTTTATCATAGAAACAGAATTAGCCCGCAAGGTCTGAACAACTTTTTTTTGAAAAAATCCCTAAGCCGCGCGGTCACAATTTCAGCAAAAATCTGACGTTCTGGAATTCACTCATAAACGGTGCCAAACTGTTGCAAACGATCCCCTGAAAGGTTTTTCGGTGGAAACACATGGGTTTTTATCATAGAAACAGAATTTTCACGGAAGGTCTGAACAACTTTTTTTTGAAAAAATCCCTAAGCCGCGCGGTCACAATTTTAGCAAAAATCTGACGTTTTGGAATTCACTCAAAAATGGTGCCAAACTGTTGCAAACGATCCCCTGAAAGGTTTTTCGGTGGAAACACATGGGTTTTTATCATAGAAACAGAATTAGCCCGCAAGGTCTGAACAACTTTTTTTGAAAAAATCCCTAAGCCGCGCGGTCACAATTTCAGCAAAAATCTGACGTTCTGGAATTCACTCAAAAACGGTGCCAAACTGTTGCAAACGATCCCCTGAAAGGTTTTTCGGTGGAAACACATGGGTTTTTATCATAGAAACAGAATGAGCCCGCAAGGTCTGAAAAACTTTTTTAAAAAAAAATCCCTAAGCCGCGCGGTCACAATTTCAGCAAAAATCTGACGTTCTGGAATTCACTCAAAAACGGTGCCAAACTGTTGCAAACGATCCCCTGAAAGGTTTTTCGGTGGAAACACATGGGTTTTTATCATAGAAACAGAATGAGCCCGCAAGGTCTGAAAAACTTTTTTTAAAAAAAATCCCTAAGCCGCGCGGTCACAATTTCAGCAAAAATCTGAGGTTCTGGAATTCACTCATAAACGGTGCCAAACTGTTGCAAACGATCCCCTGAAAGGTTTTTCGGTGGAAACACATGGGTTTTTATCATAGAAACAGAATTTTCACGGAAGGTCTGAACAACTTTTTTTTGAAAAAATCCCTAAGCCGCGCGGTCACAATTTTAGCAAAAATCAGACGTTTTGGAATTCACTCAAAAATGGTGCCAAACTGTTGCAAACGATCCCCTGAAAAGTTTTTCAGTGGAAACACATGGGTTTTTATCATAGAAACAGAATTAGCCCGCAAGGTCTGAACAACTTTTTTTTGAAAAAATCCCTAAGCCGCGCGGTCACAATTTCAGCAAAAATCTGACGTTCTGGAATTCACTCATAAACGGTGTCAAACTGTTGCAAACCATCCCCTGAAAGGTTTTTCGGTGGAAACACATGGGTTTTTATCATAGAAACAGAATTTTCACGGAGGGTCTGAACAACTTTTTTTTGAAAAAATCCCTAAGCCGCGCGGTCACAATTTTAGCAAAAATCTGACGTTTTGGAATTCACTCAAAAATGGTGCCAAACTGTTGCAAACGATCCCCTGAAAGGTTTTTCGGTGGAAACACATGGGTTTTTATCACAGAAACAGAATTAGCCCGCAAGGTCTGAACAACTTTTTTTGAAAAAATCCCTAAGCCGCACGGTCACAATTTTAGCAAAAATCTGACGTTTTGGAATTCACTCAAAAATGGTGCCAAACTGTTGCAAACGATCCCCTGAAAGGTTTTTCAGTGGAAACACATGGGTTTTTATCATAGAAACAGAATTAGCCCGCAAGGTCTGAACAACTTTTTTTTGAAAAAATCCCTAAGCCGCGCGGTCACAATTTCAGCAAAAATCTGACGTTCTGGAATTCACTCATAAACGGTGCCAAACTGTTGCAAACGATCCCCTGAAAGGTTTTTCGGTGGAAACACATGGGTTTTTATCATAGAAACAGAATTTTCACGGAAGGTCTGAACAACTTTTTTCTGAAAAAATCCCTAAGCCGCGCGGTCACAATTTTAGCAAAAATCTGACGTTTTGGAATTCACTCAAAAATGGTGCCAAACTGTTGCAAACGATCCCCTGAAAGGTTTTTCGGTGGAAACACATGGGTTTTTATCATAGAAACAGAATTTTCACGGAGGGTCTGAACAACTTTTTTTTGAAAAAATCCCTAAGCCGCGCGGTCACAATTTTAGCAAAAATCTGACGTTTTGGAATTCACTCAAAAATGGTGCCAAACTGTTGCAAACGATCCCCTGAAAGGTTTTTCGGTGGAAACACATGGGTTTTTATCACAGAAACAGAATTAGCCCGCAAGGTCTGAACAAGTTTTTTTTGAAAAAATCCCTAAGCTGCGCGGTCACAATTTCAGCAAAAATCTGACGTTCTGGAATTCACTCAAAAATGGTGCCAAACTGTTGCAAACGATCCCCTGAAAGGTTTTTCGGTGGAAAGAGATGGGTTTTTATCATTGAAACAGAATTAGCCCGCAAGGTCTGAACAACTTTTTTTAAAAAAAATCCCTAAGCCGCGCAGTCACAATTTCAGCAAAAATCTGACGTTCTGGAATTCACTCAAAAACGGTGCCAAACTGTTGCAAACGATCCCCTGAAAGGTTTTTCGGTGGAAACACATGGGTTTTTATCATAGAAACAGAATGAGCCCGCAAGGTCTGAAAAACTTTTTTAAAAAAAAATCCCTAAGCCGCGCGGTCACAATTTCAGCAAAAATCTGAGGTTCTGGAATTCACTCAAAAACGGTGCCAAACTGTTGCAAACGATCCCCTGAAAGGTTTTTCGGTGGAAAGAGATGGGTTTTTATCATTGAAAAAGAATTTTCACGGCAGGTCTGAACAACTTTTTTTTGAAAAAATCCCTAAGCCGCGCGGTCACAATTTTAGCAAAAATCAGACGTTTTGGAATTCACTCAAAAATGGTGCCAAACTGTTGCAAACGATCCCCTGAAAAGTTTTTCAGTGGAAACACATGGGTTTTTATCATAGAAACAGAATTAGCCCGCAAGGTCTGAACAACTTTTTTTTGAAAAAAATCCCTAAGCCGCGCGGTCACAATTTCAGCAAAAATCTGACGTTCTGGAATTCACTCATAAACGGTGTCAAACTGTTGCAAACCATCCCCTGAAAGGTTTTTCGGTGGAAACACATGGGTTTTTATCATAGAAACAGAATTTTCACGGAGGGTCTGAACAACTTTTTTTTGAAAAAATCCCTAAGCCGCGCGGTCACAATTTTAGCAAAAATCTGACGTTTTGGAATTCACTCAAAAATGGTGCCAAACTGTTGCAAACGATCCCCTGAAAGGTTTTTCGGTGGAAACACATGGGTTTTTATCACAGAAACAGAATTAGCCCGCAAGGTCTGAACAACTTTTTTTGAAAAAATCCCTAAGCCGCACGGTCACAATTTTAGCAAAAATCTGACGTTTTGGAATTCACTCAAAAATGGTGCCAAACTGTTGCAAACGATCCCCTGAAAGGTTTTTCGGTGGAAACACATGGGTTTTTATCACAGAAACAGAATTAGCCCGCAAGGTCTGAACAACTTTTTTTGAAAAAATCCCTAAGCCGCACGGTCACAATTTTAGCAAAAATCTGACGTTTTGGAATTCACTCAAAAATGGTGCCAAACTGTTGCAAACGATCCCCTGAAAGGTTTTTCAGTGGAAACACATGGGTTTTTATCATAGAAACAGAATTAGCCCGCAAGGTCTGAACAACTTTTTTTTGAAAAAATCCCTAAGCCGCGCAGTCACAATTTCAGCAAAAATCTGACGTTCTGGAATTCACTCAAAAACGGTGCCAAACTGTTGCAAACGATCCCCTGAAAGGTTTTTCGGTGGAAACACATGGGTTTTTATCATAGAAACAGAATGAGCCCGCAAGGTCTGAAAAACTTTTTTAAAAAAAAATCCCTAAGCCGCGCGGTCACAATTTCAGCAAAAATCTGAGGTTCTGGAATTCACTCAAAAACGGTGCCAAACTGTTGCAAACGATCCCCTGAAAGGTTTTTCGATGGAAAGAGATGGGTTTTTATCATTGAAAAAGAATTTTCACGGCAGGTCTGAACAACTTTTTTTTGAAAAAATCCCTAAGCCGCACGGTCACAATTTTAGCAAAAATCTGACGTTTTGGAATTCACTCAAAAATGGTGCCAAACTGTTGCAAACGATCCCCTGAAAGGTTTTTCAGTGGAAACACATGGGTTTTTATCATAGAAACAGAATTAGCCCGCAAGGTCTGAACAACTTTTTTTTGAAAAAATCCCTAAGCCGCGCGGTCACAATTTCAGCAAAAATCTGACGTTCTGGAATTCACTCATAAACGGTGCCAAACTGTTGCAAACGATCCCCTGAAAGGTTTTTCGGTGGAAAGAGATGGGTTTTTATCATTGAAACAGAATTAGCCCGCAAGGTCTGAACAACTTTTTTTAAAAAAAATCCCTAAGCCGCGCAGTCACAATTTCAGCAAAAATCTGACGTTCTGGAATTCACTCAAAAACGGTGCCAAACTGTTGCAAACGATCCCCTGAAAGGTTTTTCGGTGGAAACACATGGGTTTTTATCATAGAAACAGAATGAGCCCGCAAGGTCTGAAAAACTTTTTAAAAAAAAAATCCCTAAGCCGCGCGGTCACAATTTCAGCAAAAATCTGAGGTTCTGGAATTCACTCAAAAACGGTGCCAAACTGTTGCAAACGATCCCCTGAAAGGTTTTTCGGTGGAAAGAGATGGGTTTTTATCATTGAAAAAGAATTTTCACGGCAGGTCTGAACAACTTTTTTTTGAAAAAATCCCTAAGCCGCACGGTCACAATTTTAGCAAAAATCTGACGTTTTGGAATTCACTCAAAAATGGTGCCAAACTGTTGCAAACGATCCCCTGAAAGGTTTTTCAGTGGAAACACATGGGTTTTTATCATAGAAACAGAATTAGCCCGCAAGGTCTGAACCATTTTTTTTTGAAAAAATCCCTAATCCGCGCGGTCACAATTTCAGCAAAAATCTGACGTTCTGGAATTCACTCATAAACGGTGCCAAACTGTTGCAAACGATCCCCTGAAAGGTTTTTCGGTGCAAACACATGGGTTTTTATCATAGAAACAGAATTTTCACGGAAGGTCTGAACAACTTTTTTTTGAAAAAATCCCTAAGCCGCGCGGTCACAATTTTAGCAAAAATCTGACGTTTTGGAATTCACTCAAAAATGGTGCCAAACTGTTGCAAACGATCCCCTGAAAGGTTTTTCGGTGGAAACACATGGGTTTTTATCATAGAAACAGAATTAGCCCGCAAGGTCTGAACAACTTTTTTTGAAAAAATCCCTAAGCCGCACGGTCACAATTTTAGCAAAAATCTGACGTTTTGGAATTCACTCAAAAATGGTGCCAAACTGTTGCAAACGATCCCCTGAAAGGTTTTTCAGTGGAAACACATGGGTTTTTATCATAGAAACAGAATTAGCCCGCAAGGTCTGAACCATTTTTTTTTGAAAAAATCCCTAATCCGCGCGGTCACAATTTCAGCAAAAATCTGACGTTCTGGAATTCACTCATAAACGGTGCCAAACTGTTGCAAACGATCCCCTGAAAGGTTTTTCGGTGCAAACACATGGGTTTTTATCATAGAAACAGAATTTTCACGGAAGGTCTGAACAACTTTTTTTTGAAAAAATCCCTAAGCCGCGCGGTCACAATTTTAGCAAAAATCTGACGTTCTGGAATTCACTCATAAACGGTGTCAAACTGTTGCAAACCATCCCCTGAAAGGTTTTTCGGTGGAAACACATGGGTTTTTATCATAGAAACAGAATTTTCACGGAGGGTCTGAACAACTTTTTTTTGAAAAAATCCCTAAGCCGCGCGGTCACAATTTTAGCAAAAATCTGACGTTTTGGAATTCACTCAAAAATGGTGCCAAACTGTTGCAAACGATCCCCTGAAAGGTTTTTCGGTGGAAACACATGGGTTTTTATCACAGAAACAGAATTAGCCCGCAAGGTCTGAACAACTTTTTTTGAAAAAATCCCTAAGCCGCACGGTCACAATTTTAGCAAAAATCTGACGTTTTGGAATTCACTCAAAAATGGTGCCAAACTGTTGCAAACGATCCCCTGAAAGGTTTTTCGGTGGAAACACATGGGTTTTTATCACAGAAACAGAATTAGCCCGCAAGGTCTGAACAACTTTTTTTGAAAAAATCCCTAAGCCGCACGGTCACAATTTTAGCAAAAATCTGACGTTTTGGAATTCACTCAAAAATGGTGCCAAACTGTTGCAAACGATCCCCTGAAAGGTTTTTCAGTGGAAACACATGGGTTTTTATCATAGAAACAGAATTAGCCCGCAAGGTCTGAACAACTTTTTTTTGAAAAAATCCCTAAGCCGCGCAGTCACAATTTCAGCAAAAATCTGACGTTCTGGAATTCACTCAAAAACGGTGCCAAACTGTTGCAAACGATCCCCTGAAAGGTTTTTCGGTGGAAACACATGGGTTTTTATCATAGAAACAGAATGAGCCCGCAAGGTCTGAAAAACTTTTTTAAAAAAAAATCCCTAAGCCGCGCGGTCACAATTTCAGCAAAAATCTGAGGTTCTGGAATTCACTCAAAAACGGTGCCAAACTGTTGCAAACGATCCCCTGAAAGGTTTTTCGATGGAAAGAGATGGGTTTTTATCATTGAAAAAGAATTTTCACGGCAGGTCTGAACAACTTTTTTTTGAAAAAATCCCTAAGCCGCACGGTCACAATTTTAGCAAAAATCTGACGTTTTGGAATTCACTCAAAAATGGTGCCAAACTGTTGCAAACGATCCCCTGAAAGGTTTTTCAGTGGAAACACATGGGTTTTTATCATAGAAACAGAATTAGCCCGCAAGGTCTGAACAACTTTTTTTTGAAAAAATCCCTAAGCCGCGCGGTCACAATTTCAGCAAAAATCTGACGTTCTGGAATTCACTCATAAACGGTGCCAAACTGTTGCAAACGATCCCCTGAAAGGTTTTTCGGTGGAAAGAGATGGGTTTTTATCATTGAAACAGAATTAGCCCGCAAGGTCTGAACAACTTTTTTTTAAAAAAATCCCTAAGCCGCGCAGTCACAATTTCAGCAAAAATCTGACGTTCTGGAATTCACTCAAAAACGGTGCCAAACTGTTGCAAACGATCCCCTGAAAGGTTTTTCGGTGGAAACACATGGGTTTTTATCATAGAAACAGAATGAGCCCGCAAGGTCTGAAAAACTTTTTAAAAAAAAAATCCCTAAGCCGCGCGGTCACAATTTCAGCAAAAATCTGAGGTTCTGGAATTCACTCAAAAACGGTGCCAAACTGTTGCAAACGATCCCCTGAAAGGTTTTTCGGTGGAAAGAGATGGGTTTTTATCATTGAAAAAGAATTTTCACGGCAGGTCTGAACAACTTTTTTTTGAAAAAATCCCTAAGCCGCACGGTCACAATTTTAGCAAAAATCTGACGTTTTGGAATTCACTCAAAAATGGTGCCAAACTGTTGCAAACGATCCCCTGAAAGGTTTTTCAGTGGAAACACATGGGTTTTTATCATAGAAACAGAATTAGCCCGCAAGGTCTGAACCATTTTTTTTTGAAAAAATCCCTAATCCGCGCGGTCACAATTTCAGCAAAAATCTGACGTTCTGGAATTCACTCATAAACGGTGCCAAACTGTTGCAAACGATCCCCTGAAAGGTTTTTCGGTGCAAACACATGGGTTTTTATCATAGAAACAGAATTTTCACGGAAGGTCTGAACAACTTTTTTTTGAAAAAATCCCTAAGCCGCGCGGTCACAATTTTAGCAAAAATCTGACGTTTTGGAATTCACTCAAAAATGGTGCCAAACTGTTGCAAACGATCCCCTGAAAGGTTTTTCGGTGGAAACACATGGGTTTTTATCATAGAAACAGAATTAGCCCGCAAGGTCTGAACAACTTTTTTTGAAAAAATCCCTAAGCCGCACGGTCACAATTTTAGCAAAAATCTGACGTTTTGGAATTCACTCAAAAATGGTGCCAAACTGTTGCAAACGATCCCCTGAAAGGTTTTTCAGTGGAAACACATGGGTTTTTATCATAGAAACAGAATTAGCCCGCAAGGTCTGAACCATTTTTTTTTGAAAAAATCCCTAATCCGCGCGGTCACAATTTCAGCAAAAATCTGACGTTCTGGAATTCACTCATAAACGGTGCCAAACTGTTGCAAACGATCCCCTGAAAGGTTTTTCGGTGCAAACACATGGGTTTTTATCATAGAAACAGAATTTTCACGGAAGGTCTGAACAACTTTTTTTTGAAAAAATCCCTAAGCCGCGCGGTCACAATTTTAGCAAAAATCTGACGTTTTGGAATTCACTCAAAAATGGTGCCAAACTGTTGCAAACGATCCCCTGAAAGGTTTTTCGGTGGAAACACATGGGTTTTTATCATAGAAACAGAATTAGCCCGCAAGGTCTGAACAACTTTTTTTGAAAAAATCCCTAAGCCGCGCGGTCACAATTTCAGCAAAAATCTGACGTTCTGGAATTCACTCAAAAACGGTGCCAAACTGTTGCAAACGATCCCCTGAAAGGTTTTTCGGTGGAAACACATGGGTTTTTATCATAGAAACAGAATGAGCCCGCAAGGTCTGAAAAACTTTTAAAAAAAAAAATCCCTAAGCCGCGCGGTCACAATTTCAGCAAAAATCTGACGTTCTGGAATTCACTCAAAAACGGTGCCAAACTGTTGCAAACGATCCCCTGAAAGGTTTTTCGGTGGAAACACATGGGTTTTTATCATAGAAACAGAATTTTCACGGAAGGTCTGAACAACTTTTTTTTGAAAAAATCCCTAAGCCGCGCGGTCACAATTTCAGCAAAAATCTGACGTTCTGGAATTCACTCAAAAACAGTGCCAAACTGTTGCAAACGATCCCCTGAAAGGTTTTTCGGTGGAAACACGTGGGTTTTTTATCATTGAAAAAGAATTTTCACGCAAGGTCTGAAAAACTTTAAAAAAAAAAAATCAATAAGCCGCGCGGTCACAATTTTAGCAAAAATCTGACGTTTTGGAATTCACTCAAAAATGGTGCCAAACTGTTGCAAACGATCCCCTGAAAGGTTTTTCGGTGGAAACACATGGGTTTTTATCATAGAAACAGAATTTTCACGGAAGGTCTGAACAACTTTTTTTTGAAAAAATCCCTAAGCCGCGCGGTCACAATTTTAGCAAAAATCTGACGTTTTGGAATTCACTCAAAAATGGTGCCAAACTGTTGCAAACGATCCCCTGAAAGGTTTTTCGGTGGAAACACATGGGTTTTTATCACAGAAACAGAATTAGCCCGCAAGGTCTGAACAACTTTTTTTTGAAAAAATCCCTAAGCTGCGCGGTCACAATTTCAGCAAAAATCTGACGTTCTGGAATTCACTCAAAAATGGTGCCAAACTGTTGCAAACGATCCCCTGAAAGGTTTTTCGGTGGAAACACATGGGTTTTTATCATTGAAAAAGAATTTTCACGCAAGGTCTGAAAAACTTTTTTTAAAAAAAATCCCTAAGCCGCGCGGTCACAATTTCAGCAAAAATCTGACGTTTTGGAATTCACTCAAAAATGGTGCCAAACTGTTGCAAACGATCCCCTGAAAGGTTTTTCGGTGGAAACACATGGGTTTTTATCACAGAAACAGAATTAGCCCGCAAGGTCTGAACAACTTTTTTTTGAAAAAATCCCTAAGCTGCGCGATCACAATTTCAGTAAAAATCTGACGTTCTGGAATTCACTCAAAAATGGTGCCAAACTGTTGCAAACGATCCCCTGAAAGGTTTTTCGGTGGAAACACATGGGTTTTTGTCATAGAAACAGAATTAGCCCGCAAGGTCTGAACAACTTTTTTTAAAAAAAATCCCTAAGCCGCGCAGTCACAATTTCAGCAAAAATCTGACGTTCTGGAATTCACTCAAAAACGGTGCCAAACTGTTGCAAACGATCCCCTGAAAGGTTTTTCGGTGGAAACACATGGGTTTTTATCATAGAAACAGAATTAGCCCGCAAGGTCTGAAAAACTTTAAAAAAAAAAATCCCTAAGCCGCGCGGTCACAATTTCAGCAAAAATCTGAGGTTCTGGAATTCACTCAAAAACGGTGCCAAACTGTTGCAAACGATCCCCTGAAAGGTTTTTCGGTGGAAAGAGATGGGTTTTTATCATTGAAAAAGAATTTTCACGGCAGGTCTGAACAACTTTTTTTTGAAAAAACCCCTAAGCCGCACGGTGAAAATTTTAGCAAAAATCTGACGTTTTGGAATTCACTCAAAAATGGTGCCAAACTGTTGCAAACGATCCCCTGAAAGGTTTTTCAGTGGAAACACATGGGTTTTTATCATAGAAACAGAATTAGCCCGCAAGGTCTGAACAACTTTTTTTTGAAAAAATCCCTAAGCCGCGCGGTCACAATTTCAGCAAAAATCTGACGTTCTGGAATTCACTCATAAACGGTGCCAAACTGTTGCAAACGATCCCCTGAAAGGTTTTTCGGTGGAAACACATGGGTTTTTATCACAGAAACAGAATTAGCCCGCAAGGTCTGAACAACTTTTTTTTGAAAAAATCCCTAAGCTGCGCGGTCACAATTTCAGCAAAAATCTGACGTTCTGGAATTCACTCAAAAATGGTGCCAAACTGTTGCAAACGATCCCCTGAAAGGTTTTTCGGTGGAAACACATGGGTTTTTATCATAGAAACAGAATTAGCCCGCAAGGTCTGAACAACTTTTTAATAAAAAAATCCCTAAGCCGCGCAGTCACAATTTCAGCAAAAATCTGACGTTCTGGAATTCACTCAAAAATGGTGCCAAACTGTTGCAAACGATCCCCTGAAAGGTTTTTCGGTGGAAACACATGGGTTTTTATCATAGAAACAGAATTAGCCCGCAAGGTCTGAACAACTTTTTTTTGAAAAAATCCCTAAGCCGCGCGGTCACAATTTCAGCAAAAATCTGACGTTCTGGAATTCACTCAAAAACGGTGCCAAACTGTTGCAAACGATCCCCTGAAAGTTTTTTCGGTGGAAACACATGGGTTTTTATTATAGAAACAGAATTAGCCCGCAAGGTCTGAACAACTTTTTTTTGAAAAAATCCCTGGAATCCCTCTGGAATTCACTCAAAAACGGTGCCAAACTGTTGCAAACGATCCCCTGAAAGGTTTTTCGGTGGAAAGAGATGGGTTTTTATCATTGAAAAAGAATTTTCACGGCAGGTCTGAACAACTTTTTTTTGAAAAAATCCCTAAGCCGCACGGTCACAATTTTAGCAAAAATCTGACGTTTTGGAATTCACTCAAAAATGGTGCCAAACTGTTGCAAACGATCCCCTGAAAGGTTTTTCAGTGGAAACACATGGGTTTTTATCATAGAAACAGAATTAGCCCGCAAGGTCTGAACAACTTTTTTTTGAAAAAATCCCTAAGCCGCGCGGTCACAATTTCAGCAAAAATCTGACGTTCTGGAATTCACTCATAAACGGTGCCAAACTGTTGCAAACGATCCCCTGAAAGGTTTTTCGGTGGAAACACATGGGTTTTTGTCATAGAAACAGAATTAGCCCGCAAGGTCTGAACAACTTTTTTTAAAAAAAATCCCTAAGCCGCGCAGTCACAATTTCAGCAAAAATCTGACGTTCTGGAATTCACTCAAAAACGGTGCCAAACTGTTGCAAACGATCCCCTGAAAGGTTTTTCGGTGGAAACACATGGGTTTTTATCATAGAAACAGAATTAGCCCGCAAGGTCTGAAAAACTTTAAAAAAAAAAATCCCTAAGCCGCGCGGTCACAATTTCAGCAAAAATCTGAGGTTCTGGAATTCACTCAAAAACGGTGCCAAACTGTTGCAAACGATCCCCTGAAAGGTTTTTCGGTGGAAAGAGATGGGTTTTTATCATTGAAAAAGAATTTTCACGGCAGGTCTGAACAACTTTTTTTTGAAAAAATCCCTAAGCCGCACGGTGAAAATTTTAGCAAAAATCTGACGTTTTGGAATTCACTCAAAAATGGTGCCAAACTGTTGCAAACGATCCCCTGAAAGGTTTTTCAGTGGAAACACATGGGTTTTTATCATAGAAACAGAATTAGCCCGCAAGGTCTGAACAACTTTTTTTTGAAAAAATCCCTAAGCCGCGCGGTCACAATTTCAGCAAAAATCTGACGTTCTGGAATTCACTCATAAACGGTGCCAAACTGTTGCAAACGATCCCCTGAAAGGTTTTTCGGTGGAAACACATGGGTTTTTATCACAGAAACAGAATTAGCCCGCAAGGTCTGAACAACTTTTTTTTGAAAAAATCCCTAAGCTGCGCGGTCACAATTTCAGCAAAAATCTGACGTTCTGGAATTCACTCAAAAATGGTGCCAAACTGTTGCAAACGATCCCCTGAAAGGTTTTTCGGTGGAAACACATGGGTTTTTATCATAGAAACAGAATTAGCCCGCAAGGTCTGAACAACTTTTTAATAAAAAAATCCCTAAGCCGCGCAGTCACAATTTCAGCAAAAATCTGACGTTCTGGAATTCACTCAAAAATGGTGCCAAACTGTTGCAAACGATCCCCTGAAAGGTTTTTCGGTGGAAACACATGGGTTTTTATCATAGAAACAGAATTAGCCCGCAAGGTCTGAACAACTTTTTTTTGAAAAAATCCCTAAGCCGCGCGGTCACAATTTCAGCAAAAATCTGACGTTCTGGAATTCACTCAAAAACAGTGCCAAACTGTTGCAAACGATCCCCTGAAAGGTTTTTCGGTGGAAACACGTGGGTTTTTTATCATTGAAAAAGAATTTTCACGCAAGGTCTGAAAAACTTTAAAAAAAAAAAATCAATAAGCCGCGCGGTCACAATTTTAGCAAAAATCTGACGTTTTGGAATTCACTCAAAAATGGTGCCAAACTGTTGCAAACGATCCCCTGAAAGGTTTTTCGGTGGAAACACATGGGTTTTTATCATAGAAACAGAATTTTCACGGAAGGTCTGAACAACTTTTTTTTGAAAAAATCCCTAAGCCGCGCGGTCACAATTTTAGCAAAAATCTGACGTTTTGGAATTCACTCAAAAATGGTGCCAAACTGTTGCAAACGATCCCCTGAAAGGTTTTTCGGTGGAAACACATGGGTTTTTATCATAGAAACAGAATTAGCCCGCAAGGTCTGAAAAACTTTTAAAAAAAAAATCCCTAAGCCGCGCAGTCACAATTTCAGCAAAAATCTGACGTTCTGGAATTCACTCAAAAATGGTGCCAAACTGTTGCAAACGATCCCCTGAAAGGTTTTTCGGTGGAAACACATGGGTTTTTATCATAGAAACAGAATTAGCCCGCAAGGTCTGAACAACTTTTTTTTGAAAAAATCCCTAAGCCGCGCGGTCACAATTTCAGCAAAAATCTGACGTTCTGGAATTCACTCAAAAACGGTGCCAAACTGTTGCAAACGATCCCCTGAAAGTTTTTTCGGTGGAAACACATGGGTTTTTATTATAGAAACAGAATTAGCCCGCAAGGTCTGAACAACTTTTTTTTGAAAAAATCCCTGGAATCCCTCTGGAATTCACTCAAAAACGGTGCCAAACTGTTGCAAACGATCCCCTGAAAGGTTTTTCGGTGGAAAGAGATGGGTTTTTATCATTGAAAAAGAATTTTCACGGCAGGTCTGAACAACTTTTTTTTGAAAAAATCCCTAAGCCGCACGGTCACAATTTTAGCAAAAATCTGACGTTTTGGAATTCACTCAAAAATGGTGCCAAACTGTTGCAAACGATCCCCTGAAAGGTTTTTCAGTGGAAACACATGGGTTTTTATCATAGAAACAGAATTAGCCCGCAAGGTCTGAACAACTTTTTTTTGAAAAAATCCCTAAGCCGCGCGGTCACAATTTCAGCAAAAATCTGACGTTCTGGAATTCACTCATAAACGGTGCCAAACTGTTGCAAACGATCCCCTGAAAGGTTTTTCGGTGGAAACACATGGGTTTTTGTCATAGAAACAGAATTAGCCCGCAAGGTCTGAACAACTTTTTTTTGAAAAAATCCCTAAGCCGCGCGGTCACAATTTCAGCAAAAATCTGACGTTCTGGAATTCACTCATAAACGGTGCCAAACTGTTGCAAACGATCCCCTGAAAGGTTTTTCGGTGGAAACACATGGGTTTTTGTCATAGAAACAGAATTAGCCCGCAAGGTCTGAACAACTTTTTTTAAAAAAAATCCCTAAGCCGCGCGGTCACAATTTCAGCAAAAATCTGACGTTCTGGAATTCACTCAAAAACGGTGCCAAACTGTTGCAAACGATCCCCTGAAAGGTTTTTCGGTGGAAACACATGGGTTTTTATCATAGAAACAGAATTAGCCCGCAAGGTCTGAAAAACTTTAAAAAAAAAAATCCCTAAGCCGCGCGGTCACAATTTCAGCAAAAATCTGAGGTTCTGGAATTCACTCAAAAACGGTGCCAAACTGTTGCAAACGATCCCCTGAAAGGTTTTTCGGTGGAAAGAGATGGGTTTTTATCATTGAAAAAGAATTTTCACGGCAGGTCTGAACAACTTTTTTTTGAAAAAATCCCTAAGCCGCACGGTGAAAATTTTAGCAAAAATCTGACGTTTTGGAATTCACTCAAAAATGGTGCCAAACTGTTGCAAACGATCCCCTGAAAGGTTTTTCAGTGGAAACACATGGGTTTTTATCATAGAAACAGAATTAGCCCGCAAGGTCTGAACAACTTTTTTTTGAAAAAATCCCTAAGCCGCGCGGTCACAATTTCAGCAAAAATCTGACGTTCTGGAATTCACTCATAAACGGTGCCAAACTGTTGCAAACGATCCCCTGAAAGGTTTTTCGGTGGAAACACATGGGTTTTTATCATAGAAACAGAATTAGCCCGCAAGGTCTGAACAACTTTTTAATAAAAAAATCCCTAAGCCGCGCAGTCACAATTTCAGCAAAAATCTGACGTTCTGGAATTCACTCAAAAATGGTGCCAAACTGTTGCAAACGATCCCCTGAAAGGTTTTTCGGTGGAAACACATGGGTTTTTATCATAGAAACAGAATTAGCCCGCAAGGTCTGAACAACTTTTTTTTGAAAAAATCCCTAAGCCGCGCGGTCACAATTTCAGCAAAAATCTGACGTTCTGGAATTCACTCAAAAACGGTGCCAAACTGTTGCAAACGATCCCCTGAAAGTTTTTTCGGTGGAAACACATGGGTTTTTATTATAGAAACAGAATTAGCCCGCAAGGTCTGAACAACTTTTTTTTGAAAAAATCCCTGGAATCCCTCTGGAATTCACTCAAAAACGGTGCCAAACTGTTGCAAACGATCCCCTGAAAGGTTTTTCGGTGGAAAGAGATGGGTTTTTATCATTGAAAAAGAATTTTCACGGCAGGTCTGAACAACTTTTTTTTGAAAAAATCCCTAAGCCGCACGGTCACAATTTTAGCAAAAATCTGACGTTTTGGAATTCACTCAAAAATGGTGCCAAACTGTTGCAAACGATCCCCTGAAAAGTTTTTCAGTGGAAACACATGGGTTTGTATCATAGAAACAGAATTAGCCCGCAAGGTCTGAACAACTTTTTTTTGAAAAAATCCCTAAGCCGCGCGGTCACAATTTCAGCAAAAATCTGACGTTCTGGAATTCACTCATAAACGGTGCCAAACTGTTGCAAACGATCCCCTGAAAGGTTTTTCGGTGGAAACACATGGGTTTTTATCATAGAAACAGAATTTTCACGGAAGGTCTGAACAACTTTTTTTTGAAAAAATCCCTAAGCCGCGCGGTCACAATTTTAGCAAAAATCTGACGTTTTGGAATTCACTCAAAAATGGTGCCAAACTGTTGCAAAAGATCCCCTGAAAGGTTTTTCGGTGGAAAGAGATGGGTTTTTATCATTGAAAAAGAATTTTCACGGCAGGTCTGAACAACTTTTTTTTGAAAACATCCCTAAGCCGCACGGTCACAATTTTAGCAAAAATCTGACATTTTGGAATTCACTCAAAAATGGTGCCAAACTGTTGCAAACGATCCCCTGAAAGGTTTTTCAGTGGAAACACATGGGTTTTTATCATAGAAACAGAATTAGCCCGCAAGGTCTGAACAACTTTTTTTTGAAAAAATCCCTAAGCCGCGCGGTCACAATTTCAGCAAAAATCTGACGTTCTGGAATTCACTCATAAACGGTGCCAAACTGTTGCAAACGATCCCCTGAAAGGTTTTTCGGTGGAAACACATGGGTTTTTATCATAGAAACAGAATTTTCACGGAAGGTCTGAACAACTTTTTTTTGAAAAAATCCCTAAGCCGCGCGGTCACAATTTTAGCAAAAATCTGACATTTTGGAATTCACTCAAAAATGGTGCCAAACTGTTGCAAACGATCCCCTGAAAGGTTTTTCGGTGGAAACACATGGGTTTTTATCATAGAAACAGAATTTTTACGGAAGGTCTGAACAACTTTTTTTTGAAAAAATCCCTAAGCCGCACGGTGAAAATTTTAGCAAAAATCTGACGTTTTGGAATTCACTCAAAAATGGTGCCAAACTGTTGCAAACGATCCCCTGAAAGGTTTTTCAGTGGAAACACATGGGTTTTTATCATAGAAACAGAATTAGCCCACAAGGTCTGAACAACTTTTTTTTGAAAAAATCCCTAAGCCGCGCGGTCACAATTTCAGCAAAAATCTGACGTTCTGGAATTCACTCATAAACGGTGCCAAACTGTTGCAAACGATCCCCTGAAAGGTTTTTCGGTGGAAACACATGGGTTTTTATCACAGAAACAGAATTAGCCCGCAAGGTCTGAACAACTTTTTTTTGAAAAAATCCCTAAGCTGCGCGGTCACAATTTCAGCAAAAATCTGACGTTCTGGAATTCACTCAAAAATGGTGCCAAACTGTTGCAAACGATCCCCTGAAAGGTTTTTCGGTGGAAACACATGGGTTTTTATCATAGAAACAGAATTAGCCCGCAAGGTCTGAACAACTTTTTAATAAAAAAATCCCTAAGCCGCGCAGTCACAATTTCAGCAAAAATCTGACGTTCTGGAATTCACTCAAAAATGGTGCCAAACTGTTGCAAACGATCCCCTGAAAGGTTTTTCGGTGGAAACACATGGGTTTTTATCATAGAAACAGAATTAGCCCGCAAGGTCTGAACAACTTTTTTTTGAAAAAATCCCTAAGCCGCGCGGTCACAATTTCAGCAAAAATCTGACGTTCTGGAATTCACTCAAAAACGGTGCCAAACTGTTGCAAACGATCCCCTGAAAGTTTTTTCGGTGGAAACACATGGGTTTTTATTATAGAAACAGAATTAGCCCGCAAGGTCTGAACAACTTTTTTTTGAAAAAATCCCTGGAATCCCTCTGGAATTCACTCAAAAACGGTGCCAAACTGTTGCAAACGATCCCCTGAAAGGTTTTTCGGTGGAAAGAGATGGGTTTTTATCATTGAAAAAGAATTTTCACGGCAGGTCTGAACAACTTTTTTTTGAAAAAATCCCTAAGCCGCACGGTCACAATTTTAGCAAAAATCTGACGTTTTGGAATTCACTCAAAAATGGTGCCAAACTGTTGCAAACGATCCCCTGAAAGGTTTTTCAGTGGAAACACATGGGTTTTTATCATAGAAACAGAATTAGCCCGCAAGGTCTGAACAACTTTTTTTTGAAAAAATCCCTAAGCCGCGCGGTCACAATTTCAGCAAAAATCTGACGTTCTGGAATTCACTCATAAACGGTGCCAAACTGTTGCAAACGATCCCCTGAAAGGTTTTTCGGTGGAAACACATGGGTTTTTGTCATAGAAACAGAATTAGCCCGCAAGGTCTGAACAACTTTTTTTTAAAAAAATCCCTAAGCCGCGCAGTCACAATTTCAGCAAAAATCTGACGTTCTGGAATTCACTCAAAAACGGTGCCAAACTGTTGCAAACGATCCCCTGAAAGGTTTTTCGGTGGAAACACATGGGTTTTTATCATAGAAACAGAATTAGCCCGCAAGGTCTGAAAAACTTTAAAAAAAAAAATCCCTAAGCCGCGCGGTCACAATTTCAGCAAAAATCTGAGGTTCTGGAATTCACTCAAAAACGGTGCCAAACTGTTGCAAACGATCCCCTGAAAGGTTTTTCGGTGGAAAGAGATGGGTTTTTATCATTGAAAAAGAATTTTCACGGCAGGTCTGAACAACTTTTTTTTTAAAAAACCCCTAAGCCGCACGGTGAAAATTTTAGCAAAAATCTGACGTTTTGGAATTCACTCAAAAATGGTGCCAAACTGTTGCAAACGATCCCCTGAAAGGTTTTTCAGTGGAAACACATGGGTTTTTATCATAGAAACAGAATTAGCCCGCAAGGTCTGAACAACTTTTTTTTGAAAAAATCCCTAAGCCGCGCGGTCACAATTTCAGCAAAAATCTGACGTTCTGGAATTCACTCATAAACGGTGCCAAACTGTTGCAAACGATCCCCTGAAAGGTTTTTCGGTGGAAACACATGGGTTTTTATCACAGAAACAGAATTAGCCCGCAAGGTCTGAACAACTTTTTTTTGAAAAAATCCCTAAGCTGCGCGGTCACAATTTCAGCAAAAATCTGACGTTCTGGAATTCACTCAAAAATGGTGCCAAACTGTTGCAAACGATCCCCTGAAAGGTTTTTCGGTGGAAACACATGGGTTTTTATCATAGAAACAGAATTAGCCCGCAAGGTCTGAACAACTTTTTAATAAAAAAATCCCTAAGCCGCGCAGTCACAATTTCAGCAAAAATCTGACGTTCTGGAATTCACTCAAAAATGGTGCCAAACTGTTGCAAACGATCCCCTGAAAGGTTTTTCGGTGGAAACACATGGGTTTTTATCATAGAAACAGAATTAGCCCGCAAGGTCTGAACAACTTTTTTTTGAAAAAATCCCTAAGCCGCGCGGTCACAATTTCAGCAAAAATCTGACGTTCTGGAATTCACTCAAAAACGGTGCCAAACTGTTGCAAACGATCCCCTGAAAGTTTTTTCGGTGGAAACACATGGGTTTTTATTATAGAAACAGAATTAGCCCGCAAGGTCTGAACAACTTTTTTTTGAAAAAATCCCTGGAATCCCTCTGGAATTCACTCAAAAACGGTGCCAAACTGTTGCAAACGATCCCCTGAAAGGTTTTTCGGTGGAAAGAGATGGGTTTTTATCATTGAAAAAGAATTTTCACGGCAGGTCTGAACAACTTTTTTTTGAAAAAATCCCTAAGCCGCACGGTCACAATTTTAGCAAAAATCTGACGTTTTGGAATTCACTCAAAAATGGTGCCAAACTGTTGCAAACGATCCCCTGAAAAGTTTTTCAGTGGAAACACATGGGTTTGTATCATAGAAACAGAATTAGCCCGCAAGGTCTGAACAACTTTTTTTTGAAAAAATCCCTAAGCCGCGCGGTCACAATTTCAGCAAAAATCTGACGTTCTGGAATTCACTCATAAACGGTGCCAAACTGTTGCAAACCATCCCCTGAAAGGTTTTTCGGTGGAAACACATGGGTTTTTATCATAGAAACAGAATTTTCACGGAAGGTCTGAACAACTTTTTTTTGAAAAAATCCCTAAGCCGCGCGGTCACAATTTTAGCAAAAATCTGACGTTTTGGAATTCACTCAAAAATGGTGCCAAACTGTTGCAAACGATCCCCTGAAAGGTTTTTCGGTGGAAACACATGGCTTTTTATCACAGAAACAGAATTAGCCCGCAAGGTCTGAACAACTTTTTTTGAAAAAATCCCTAAGCTGCGCGGTCACAATTTCAGCAAAAATCTGACGTTCTGGAATTCACTCAAAAATGGTGCCAAACTGTTGCAAACGATCCCCTGAAAGGTTTTTCGGTGGAAAGAGATGGGTTTTTATCATTGAAACAGAATTAGCCCGCAAGGTCTGAACAACTTTTTTTTAAAAAAATCCCTAAGCCGCGCAGTCACAATTTCAGCAAAAATCTGACGTTCTGGAATTCACTCAAAAACGGTGCCAAACTGTTGCAAACGATCCCCTGAAAGGTTTTTCGGTGGAAACACATGGGTTTTTATCATAGAAACAGAATGAGCCCGCAAGGTCTGAAAAGCTTTTTTAAAAAAAAATCCCTAAGCCGCGCGGTCACAATTTCAGCAAAAATCTGAGGTTCTGGAATTCACTCAAAAACGGTGCCAAACTGTTGCAAACGATCCCCTGAAAGGTTTTTCGGTGGAAAGAGATGGGTTTTTATCATTGAAAAAGAATTTTCACGGCAGGTCTGAACAACTTTTTTTTGAAAAAATCCCTAAGCCGCACGGTCACAATTTTAGCAAAAATCTGACGTTTTGGAATTCACTCAAAAATGGTGCCAAACTGTTGCAAACGATCCCCTGAAAGGTTTTTCAGTGGAAACACATGGGTTTTTATCATAGAAACAGAATTAGCCCGCAAGGTCTGAACAACTTTTTTTTGAAAAAATCCCTAAGCCGCGCGGTCACAATTTCAGCAAAAATCTGACGTTCTGGAATTCACTCATAAACGGTGCCAAACTGTTGCAAACGATCCCCTGAAAGGTTTTTCGGTGGAAACACATGGGTTTTTATCATAGAAACAGAATTTTCACGGAAGGTCTGAACAACTTTTTTTTGAAAAAATCCCTAAGCCGCGCGGTCACAATTTTAGCAAAAATCTGACGTTTTGGAATTCACTCAAAAATGGTGCCAAACTGTTGCAAACGATCCCCTGAAAGGTTTTTCGGTGGAAACACATGGGTTTTTATCATAGAAACAGAATTTTCACGGAGGGTCTGAACAACTTTTTTTTGAAAAAATCCCTAAGCCGCGCGGTCACAATTTCAGCAAAAATCTGACGTTCTGGAATTCACTCAAAAATGGTGCCAAACTGTTGCAAACGATCCCCTGAAAGGTTTTTCGGTGGAAAGAGATGGGTTTTTATCATTGAAACAGAATTAGCCCGCAAGGTCTGAACAACTTTTTTTAAAAAAAATCCCTAAGCCGCGCAGTCACAATTTCAGCAAAAATCTGACGTTCTGGAATTCACTCAAAAACGGTGCCAAACTGTTGCAAACGATCCCCTGAAAGGTTTTTCGGTGGAAACACATGGGTTTTTATCATAGAAACAGAATGAGCCCGCAAGGTCTGAAAAACTTTTTTTAAAAAAAATCCCTAAGCCGCGCGGTCACAATTTCAGCAAAAATCTGAGGTTCTGGAATTCACTCAAAAACGGTGCCAAACTGTTGCAAACGATCCCCTGAAAGGTTTTTTGGTGGAAAGAGATGGGTTTTTATCATTGAAAAAGAATTTTCACGGCAGGTCTGAACAACTTTTTTTTGAAAAAATCCCTAAGCCGCACGGTCACAATTTTAGCAAAAATCTGACGTTTTGGAATTCACTCAAAAATGGTGCCAAACTGTTGCAAACGATCCCCTGAAAGGTTTTTCAGTGGAAACACATGGGTTTTTATCATAGAAACAGAATTAGCCCGCAAGGACTGAACAACTTTTTTTTGAAAAAATTCCTAAGCCGCGCGGTCACAATTTCAGCAAAAATCTGACGTTCTGGAATTCACTCATAAACGGTGCCAAACTGTTGCAAACGATCCCCTGAAAGGTTTTTCGGTGGAAACACATGGGTTTTTATCATAGAAACAGAATTTTCACGGAAGGTCTGAACAACTTTTTTTTGAAAAAATCCCTAAGCCGCGCGGTCACAATTTTAGCAAAAATCTGACGTTTTGGAATTCACTCAAGAATGGTGCCAAACTGTTGCAAACGATCCCCAGAAAGGTTTTTCGGTGGAAACACATGGGTTTTTATCATAGAAACAGAATTTTCACGGAGGGTCTGAACAACTTTTTTTTGAAAAAATCCCTAAGCCGCGCGGTCACAATTTTAGCAAAAATCTGACGTTTTGGAATTCACTCAAAAATGGTGCCAAACTGTTGCAAACGATCCCCTGAAAGGTTTTTCGGTGGAAACACATGGGTTTTTATCACAGAAACAGAATTAGCCCGCAAGGTCTGAACAACTTTTTTTTGAAAAAATCCCTAAGCTGCGCGGTCACAATTTCAGCAAAAATCTGACGTTCTGGAATTCACTCAAAAATGGTGCCAAACTGTTGCAAACGATCCCCTGAAAGGTTTTTCGGTGGAAACACATGGGTTTTTATCATAGAAACAGAATTAGCCCGCAAGGTCTGAACAACTTTTTTTAAAAAAAATCCCTAAGCCGCGCAGTCACAATTTCAGCAAAAATCTGACGTTCTGGAATTCACTCAAAAATGGTGCCAAACTGTTGCAAACGATCCCCTGAAAGGTTTTTCGGTGGAAACACATGGGTTTTTATCATAGAAACAGAATGAGCCCGCAAGGTCTGAAAAACTTTTTTTAAAAAAAATCCCTAAGCCGCGCGGTCACAATTTCAGCAAAAATCTGACGTTCTGGAATTCACTCAAAAACGGTGCCAAACTGTTGCAAACGATCCCCTGAAAGGTTTTTCGGTGGAAACACATGGGTTTTTATCATTGAAAAAGAATTTTCACGCAAGGTCTGAAAAACTTTTTTTAAAAAAAATCCCTAAGCCGCGCGGTCACAATTTCAGCAAAAATCTGACGTTTTGGAATTCACTCAAAAACGGTGCCAAACTGTTGCAAACGATCCCCTGAAAGGTTTTTCGGTGGAAACACATGGGTTTTTATCACAGAAACAGAATTAGCCCGCAAGGTCTGAACAACTTTTTTTTGAAAATATCCCTAAGCCGCGCGGTCACAATTTCAGCAAAAATCTGACGTTCTGCAATTCACTCAAAAATGGTGCCAAACTGTTGCAAATGATCCCCTGAAAGGTTTTTCGGTGGAAACACATGGGTTTTTATCATAGAAACAGAATTAGCCCACAAGGTCTGAACAACTTTTTTTTGAAAAAATCCCTAAGCCGCGCGGTCACAATTTCAGCAAAAATCTGACGTTTTGGAATTCACTCAAAAATGGTGCCAAACTGTTGCAAACGATCCCCTGAAAGGTTTTTCGATGGAAACACATGGGTTTTTATCATTGAAAAAGAATTTTCACGCAAGGTCTGAAAAACTTTTTTTAAAAAAATCCCTAAGCCGCGCGGTCACAATTTTAGCAAAAATCTGACGTTTTGGAATTCACTCAAAAATGGTGCCAAACTGTTGCAAACGATCCCCTGAAAGGTTTTTCGGTGGAAACACATGGGTTTTTATCACAGAAACAGAATTAGCCCGCAAGGTCTGAACAACTTTTTTTTGAAAAAATCCCTAAGCCACGCGGTCACAATTTTAGCAAAAATCTGACGTTTTGGAATTCACTCAAAAATGGTGCCAAACTGTTGCAAACGATCCCCTGAAAGGTTTTTCGGTGGAAACACATGGGTTTTTATCATAGAAACAGAATTAGCCCGCAAGGTCTGAACAACTTTTTTTTGAAAAAATCCCTAAGCCGCGCGGTCACAATTTCAGCAAAAATCTGACGTTTTGGAATTCACTCAAAAATGGTGCCAAACTGTTGCAAACGATCCCCTGAAAGGTTTTTCGGTGGAAACACATGGGTTTTTATCATAGAAACAGAATTAGCCCGCAAGGTCTGAAGAACTTTTTTTAAAAAAAATCCCTAAGCCGCGCAGTCACAATTTCAGCAAAAATCTGACGTTCTGGAATTCACTCAAAAACGGTGCCAAACTGTTGCAAACGATCCCCTGAAAGGTTTTTCGGTGGAAAGAGATGGGTTTTTATCATTGAAAAAGAATTTTCACGGCAGGTCTAAACAACTTTTTTTTGAAAAAATCCCTAAGCCGCGCGGTCACAATTTTAGCAAAAATCTGACGTTTTGGAATTCACTCAAAAATGGTGCCAAACTGTTGCAAACGATCCCCTGAAAGGTTTTTCAGTGGAAACACATGGGTTTTTATCATAGAAACAGAATTAGCCCGCAAGGTCTGAACAATTTTTTTTTGAAAAAATCCCTAAGCCGCGCGGTCACAATTTCAGCAAAAATCTGACGTTCTGGAATTCACTCAAAAACGGTGCCAAACTGTTGCAAACGATCCCCTGAAAGGTTTTTCGGTGGAAACACATGGGTTTTTATCATAGAAACAGAATTAGCCCGTAAGGTCTGAACAACTTTTTTTTGAAAAAATCCCTAAGCCGCGCGGTCACAATTTCAGCAAAAATCTGACGTTCTGGAATTCACTCAAAAACAGTGCCAAACTGTTGCAAACGATCCCCTGAAAGGTTTTTGAGTGGAAACACATGGGTTTTTATCATAGAAACAGAATTAGCCCGCAAGGTCTGAACAACTTTTTTTTGAAAAAATCCCTAAGCCGCGCGGTCACAATTTTAGCAAAAATCTGACGTTCTGGAATTCACTCAAAAACAGTGCCAAACTGTTGCAAACGATCCCCTGAAAGGTTTTTCGGTGGAAACACATGGGTTTTTATCATTGAAAAAGAATTTTCACGCAAGGTCTGAACAACTTTTTTTTGAAAAAATCCCTAAGCCGCGCGGTCACAATTTTAGCAAAAATCTGACGTTTTGGAATTCACTCAAAAATGGTGCCAAACTGTTGCAAACGATCCCCTGAAAGGTTTTTCGGTGGAAACACATGGGTTTTTATCATAGAAACAGAATTTTCACGGAGGGTCTGAACAACTTTTTTTTGAAAAAATCCCTAAGCCGCGCGGTCACAATTTTAGCAAAAATCTGACGTTTTGGAATTCACTCAAAAATGGTGCCAAACTGTTGCAAACGATCCCCTGAAAGGTTTTTCGGTGGAAACACATGGGTTTTTATCACAGAAACAGAATTAGCCCGCAAGGTCTGAACAACTTTTTTTGAAAAAATCCCTAAGCTGCGCGGTCACAATTTCAGCAAAAATCTGACGTTCTGGAATTCACTCAAAAATGGTGCCAAACTGTTGCAAACGATCCCCTGAAAGGTTTTTCGGTGGAAAGAGATGGGTTTTTATCATTGAAACAGAATTAGCCCGCAAGGTCTGAACAACTTTTTTTGAAAAAATCCCTAAGCCGCACGGTCACAATTTTAGCAAAAATCTGACGTTTTGGAATTCACTCAAAAATGGTGCCAAACTGTTGCAAACGATCCCCTGAAAGGTTTTTCAGTGGAAACACATGGGTTTTTATCATAGAAACAGAATTAGCCCGCAAGGTCTGAACAACTTTTTTTTGAAAAAATCCCTAAGCCGCGCGGTCACAATTTCAGCAAAAATCTGACGTTCTGGAATTCACTCAAAAACGGTGCCAAACTGTTGCAAACGATCCCCTGAAAGGTTTTTCGGTGGAAACACATGGGTTTTTATCATAGAAACAGAATTTTCACGGAGGGTCTGAACAACTTTTTTTTGAAAAAATCCCTAAGCCGCGCGGTCACAATTTTAGCAAAAATCTGACGTTTTGGAATTCACTCAAAAATGGTGCCAAACTGTTGCAAACGATCCCCTGAAAGGTTTTTCGGTGGAAACACATGGGTTTTTATCATAGAAACAGAATTAGCCCGCAAGGTCTGAACAACTTTTTTTTGAAAAAATCCCTAAGCCACGCGGTCACAATTTCAGCAAAAATCTGACGTTCTGGAATTCACTCATAAACGGTGCCAAACTGTTGCAAACGATCCCCTGAAAGGTTTTTCGGTGGAAACACATGGGTTTTTATCATAGAAACAGAATTTTCACGGAAGGTCTGAACAACTTTTTTTTGAAAAAATCCCTAAGCCGCGCGGTCACAATTTTAGCAAAAATCTGACGTTTTGGAATTCACTCAAAAATGGTGCCAAACTGTTGCAAACGATCCCCTGAAAGGTTTTTCGGTGGAAACACATGGGTTTTTATCATAGAAACAGAATTTTCACGGAGGGTCTGAACAACTTTTTTTTGAAAAAATCCCTAAGCCGCGCGGTCACAATTTCAGCAAAAATCTGACGTTTTGGAATTCACTCAAAAATGGTGCCAAACTGTTGCAAACGATCCCCTGAAAGGTTTTTCGGTGGAAACACATGGGTTTTTATCACAGAAACAGAATTAGCCCGCAAGGTCTGAACAACTTTTTTTGAAAAAATCCCTAAGCTGCGCGGTCACAATTTCAGCAAAAATCTGACGTTCTGGAATTCACTCAAAAATGGTGCCAAACTGTTGCAAACGATCCCCTGAAAGGTTTTTCGGTGGAAAGAGATGGGTTTTTATCATTGAAACAGAATTAGCCCGCAAGGTCTGAACAACTTTTTTAAAAAAAAATCCCTAAGCCGCGCAGTCACAATTTCAGCAAAAATCTGACGTTCTGGAATTCACTCAAAAACGGTGCCAAACTGTTGCAAACGATCCCCTGAAAGGTTTTTCGGTGGAAACACATGGGTTTTTATCATAGAAACAGAATGAGCCCGCAAGGTCTGAAAAACTTTTTTTAAAAAAAATCCTTAAGCCGCGCGGTCACAATTTCAGCAAAAATCTGAGGTTCTGGAATTCACTCAAAAACGGTGCCAAACTGTTGCAAACGATCCCCTGAAAGGTTTTTTGGTGGAAAGAGATGGGTTTTTATCATTGAAAAAGAATTTTCACGGCAGGTCTGAACAACTTTTTTTTGAAAAAATCCCTAAGCCGCACTGTCACAATTTTAGCAAAAATCTGACGTTTTGGAATTCACTCAAAAATGGTGCCAAACTGTTGCAAACGATCCCCTGAAAGGTTTTTCAGTGGAAACACATGGGTTTTTATCATAGAAACAGAATTAGCCCGCAAGGTCTGAACAACTTTTTTTTGAAAAAATTCCTAAGCCGCGCGGTCACAATTTCAGCAAAAATCTGACGTTCTGGAATTCACTCATAAACGGTGCCAAACTGTTGCAAACGATCCCCTGAAAGGTTTTTCGGTGGAAACACATGGGTTTTTATCATAGAAACAGAATTTTCACGGAAGGTCTGAACAACTTTTTTTTGAAAAAATCCCTAAGCCGCGCGGTCACAATTTTAGCAAAAATCTGACGTTTTGGAATTCACTCAAAAATGGTGCCAAACTGTTGCAAACGATCCCCAGAAAGGTTTTTCGGTGGAAACACATGGGTTTTTATCATAGAAACAGAATTTTCACGGAGGGTCTGAACAACTTTTTTTTGAAAAAATCCCTAAGCCGCGCGGTCACAATTTTAGCAAAAATCTGACGTTTTGGAATTCACTCAAAAATGGTGCCAAACTGTTGCAAACGATCCCCTGAAAGGTTTTTCGGTGGAAACACATGGGTTTTTATCACAGAAACAGAATTAGCCCGCAAGGTCTGAACAACTTTTTTTTGAAAAAATCCCTAAGCTGCGCGGTCACAATTTCAGCAAAAATCTGACGTTCTGGAATTCACTCAAAAATGGTGCCAAACTGTTGCAAACGATCCCCTGAAAGGTTTTTCGGTGGAAACACATGGGTTTTTATCATAGAAACAGAATTAGCCCGCAAGGTCTGAACAACTTTTTTTAAAAAAAATCCCTAAGCCGCGCAGTCACAATTTCAGCAAAAATCTGACGTTCTGGAATTCACTCAAAAATGGTGCCAAACTGTTGCAAACGATCCCCTGAAAGGTTTTTCGGTGGAAACACATGGGTTTTTATCATTGAAAAAGAATTTTCACGCAAGGTCTGAAAAACTTTTTTTAAAAAAAATCCCTAAGCCGCGCGGTCACAATTTCAGCAAAAATCTGACGTTTTGGAATTCACTCAAAAACGGTGCCAAACTGTTGCAAACGATCCCCTGAAAGGTTTTTCGGTGGAAACACATGGGTTTTTATCACAGAAACAGAATTAGCCCGCAAGGTCTGAACAACTTTTTTTTTGAAAATATCCCTAAGCCGCGCGGTCACAATTTCAGCAAAAATCTGACGTTCTGCAATTCACTCAAAAATGGTGCCAAACTGTTGCAAATGATCCCCTGAAAGGTTTTTCGGTGGAAACACATGGGTTTTTATCATAGAAACAGAATTAGCCCACAAGGTCTGAACAACTTTTTTTTGAAAAAATCCCTAAGCCGCGCGGTCACAATTTCAGCAAAAATCTGACGTTTTGGAATTCACTCAAAAATGGTGCCAAACTGTTGCAAACGATCCCCTGAAAGGTTTTTCGATGGAAACACATGGGTTTTTATCATTGAAAAAGAATTTTCACGCAAGGTCTGAAAAACTTTTTTTAAAAAAATCCCTAAGCCGCGCGGTCACAATTTTAGCAAAAATCTGACGTTTTGGAATTCACTCAAAAATGGTGCCAAACTGTTGCAAACGATCCCCTGAAAGGTTTTTCGGTGGAAACACATGGGTTTTTATCACAGAAACAGAATTAGCCCGCAAGGTCTGAACAACTTTTTTTTGAAAAAATCCCTAAGCCACGCGGTCACAATTTTAGCAAAAATCTGACGTTTTGGAATTCACTCAAAAATGGTGCCAAACTGTTGCAAACGATCCCCTGAAAGGTTTTTCGGTGGAAACACATGGGTTTTTATCATAGAAACAGAATTAGCCCGCAAGGTCTGAACAACTTTTTTTTGAAAAAATCCCTAAGCCGCGCGGTCACAATTTCAGCAAAAATCTGACGTTTTGGAATTCACTCAAAAATGGTGCCAAACTGTTGCAAACGATCCCCTGAAAGGTTTTTCGGTGGAAACACATGGGTTTTTATCATAGAAACAGAATTAGCCCGCAAGGTCTGAAGAACTTTTTTTTAAAAAAATCCCTAAGCCGCGCAGTCACAATTTCAGCAAAAATCTGACGTTCTGGAATTCACTCAAAAACGGTGCCAAACTGTTGCAAACGATCCCCTGAAAGGTTTTTCGGTGGAAAGAGATGGGTTTTTATCATTGAAAAAGAATTTTCACGGCAGGTCTAAACAACTTTTTTTTGAAAAAATCCCTAAGCCGCGCGGTCACAATTTTAGCAAAAATCTGACGTTTTGGAATTCACTCAAAAATGGTGCCAAACTGTTGCAAACGATCCCCTGAAAGGTTTTTCAGTGGAAACACATGGGTTTTTATCATAGAAACAGAATTAGCCCGCAAGGTCTGAACAATTTTTTTTTGAAAAAATCCCTAAGCCGCGCGGTCACAATTTCAGCAAAAATCTGACGTTCTGGAATTCACTCAAAAACGGTGCCAAACTGTTGCAAACGATCCCCTGAAAGGTTTTTCGGTGGAAACACATGGGTTTTTATCATAGAAACAGAATTAGCCCGTAAGGTCTGAACAACTTTTTTTTGAAAAAATCCCTAAGCCGCGCGGTCACAATTTCAGCAAAAATCTGACATTCTGGAATTCACTCAAAAACAGTGCCAAACTGTTGCAAACGATCCCCTGAAAGGTTTTTGAGTGGAAACACATGGGTTTTTATCATAGAAACAGAATTAGCCCGCAAGGTCTGAACAACTTTTTTTTGAAAAAATCCCTAAGCCGCGCGGTCACAATTTTAGCAAAAATCTGACGTTCTGGAATTCACTCAAAAACAGTGCCAAACTGTTGCAAACGATCCCCTGAAAGGTTTTTCGGTGGAAACACATGGGTTTTTATCATTGAAAAAGAATTTTCACGCAAGGTCTGAACAACTTTTTTTTGAAAAAATCCCTAAGCCGCGCGGTCACAATTTTAGCAAAAATCTGACGTTTTGGAATTCACTCAAAAATGGTGCCAAACTGTTGCAAACGATCCCCTGAAAGGTTTTTCGGTGGAAACACATGGGTTTTTATCATAGAAACAGAATTTTCACGGAGGGTCTGAACAACTTTTTTTTGAAAAAATCCCTAAGCCGCGCGGTCACAATTTTAGCAAAAATCTGACGTTTTGGAATTCACTCAAAAATGGTGCCAAACTGTTGCAAACGATCCCCTGAAAGGTTTTTCGGTGGAAACACATGGGTTTTTATCACAGAAACAGAATTAGCCCGCAAGGTCTGAACAACTTTTTTTGAAAAAATCCCTAAGCTGCGCGGTCACAATTTCAGCAAAAATCTGACGTTCTGGAATTCACTCAAAAATGGTGCCAAACTGTTGCAAACGATCCCCTGAAAGGTTTTTCGGTGGAAAGAGATGGGTTTTTATCATTGAAACAGAATTAGCCCGCAAGGTCTGAACAACTTTTTTTAAAAAAAATCCCTAAGCCGCGCAGTCACAATTTCAGCAAAAATCTGACGTTCTGGAATTCACTCAAAAACAGTGCCAAACTGTTGCAAACGATCCCCTGAAAGGTTTTTCGGTGGAAACACATGGGTTTTTATCATAGAAACAGAATGAGCCCGCAAGGTCTGAAAAACTTTTTTAAAAAAAAAATCCCTAAGCCGCGCGGTCACAATTTCAGCAAAAATCTGAGGTTCTGGAATTCACTCAAAAACGGTGCCAAACTGTTGCAAACGATCCCCTGAAAGGTTTTTCGGTGGAAAGAGATGGGTATTTATCATTGAAACAGAATTAGCCCGCAAGGTCTGAACAACTTTTTTTTGAAAAAATCCCTAAGCCGCGCGGTCACAATTTCAGCAAAAATCTGACGTTCTGGAATTCACTCATAAACGGTGCCAAACTGTTGCAAACGATCCCCTGAAAGGTTTTTCGGTGGAAACACATGGGTTTTTATCATAGAAACAGAATTTTCACGGAAGGTCTGAACAACTTTTTTTTGAAAAAATCCCTAAGCCGCGCGGTCACAATTTTAGCAAAAATCTGACGTTTTGGAATTCACTCAAAAATGGTGCCAAACTGTTGCAAACGATCCCCTGAAAAGTTTTTCAGTGGAAACACATGGGTTTTTATCATAGAAACAGAATTAGCCCGCAAGGTCTGAACAACTTTTTTTTGAAAAAATCCCTAAGCCGCGCGGTCACAATTTCAGCAAAAATCTGACGTTCTGGAATTCACTCATAAAAGGTGCCAAACTGTTGCAAACGATCCCCTGAAAGGTTTTTCGGTGGAAACACATGGGTTTTTATCATAGAAACAGAATTAGCCCGTAAGGTCTGAACAACTTTTTTTTGAAAAAATCCCTAAGCCGCGCGGTCACAATTTCAGCAAAAATCTGACATTCTGGAATTCACTCAAAAACAGTGCCAAACTGTTGCAAACGATCCCCTGAAAGGTTTTTGAGTGGAAACACATGGGTTTTTATCATAGAAACAGAATTAGCCCGCAAGGTCTGAACAACTTTTTTTTGAAAAAATCCCTAAGCCGCGCGGTCACAATTTTAGCAAAAATCTGACGTTCTGGAATTCACTCAAAAACAGTGCCAAACTGTTGCAAACGATCCCCTGAAAGGTTTTTCGGTGGAAAGAGATGGGTTTTTATCATTGAAACAGAATTAGCCCGCAAGGTCTGAACAACTTTTTTTAAAAAAAATCCCTAAGCCGCGCAGTCACAATTTCAGCAAAAATCTGACGTTCTGGAATTCACTCAAAAACGGTGCCAAACTGTTGCAAACGATCCCCTGAAAGGTTTTTTGGTGGAAAGAGATGGGTTTTTATCATTGAAAAAGAATTTTCACGGCAGGTCTGAACAACTTTTTTTTGAAAAAATCCCTAAGCCGCACGGTCACAATTTTAGCAAAAATCTGACGTTTTGGAATTCACTCAAAAATGGTGCCAAACTGTTGCAAACGATCCCCTGAAAGGTTTTTCAGTGGAAACACATGGGTTTTTATCATAGAAACAGAATTAGCCCGCAAGGACTGAACAACTTTTTTTTGAAAAAATTCCTAAGCCGCGCGGTCACAATTTCAGCAAAAATCTGACGTTCTGGAATTCACTCATAAACGGTGCCAAACTGTTGCAAACGATCCCCTGAAAGGTTTTTCGGTGGAAACACATGGGTTTTTATCATAGAAACAGAATTTTCACGGAAGGTCTGAACAACTTTTTTTTGAAAAAATCCCTAAGCCGCGCGGTCACAATTTTAGCAAAAATCTGACGTTTTGGAATTCACTCAAAAATGGTGCCAAACTGTTGCAAACGATCCCCAGAAAGGTTTTTCGGTGGAAACACATGGGTTTTTATCATAGAAACAGAATTTTCACGGAGGGTCTGAACAACTTTTTTTTGAAAAAATCCCTAAGCCGCGCGGTCACAATTTTAGCAAAAATCTGACGTTTTGGAATTCACTCAAAAATGGTGCCAAACTGTTGCAAACGATCCCCTGAAAGGTTTTTCGGTGGAAACACATGGGTTTTTATCACAGAAACAGAATTAGCCCGCAAGGTCTGAACAACTTTTTTTTGAAAAAATCCCTAAGCTGCGCGGTCACAATTTCAGCAAAAATCTGACGTTCTGGAATTCACTCAAAAATGGTGCCAAACTGTTGCAAACGATCCCCTGAAAGGTTTTTCGGTGGAAACACATGGGTTTTTATCATAGAAACAGAATTAGCCCGCAAGGTCTGAACAACTTTTTTTAAAAAAAATCCCTAAGCCGCGCAGTCACAATTTCAGCAAAAATCTGACGTTCTGGAATTCACTCAAAAATGGTGCCAAACTGTTGCAAACGATCCCCTGAAAGGTTTTTCGGTGGAAACACATGGGTTTTTATCATAGAAACAGAATGAGCCCGCAAGGTCTGAAAAACTTTTTTAAAAAAAAATCCCTAAGCCGCGCGGTCACAATTTCAGCAAAAATCTGACGTTCTGGAATTCACTCAAAAACGGTGCCAAACTGTTGCAAACGATCCCCTGAAAGGTTTTTCGGTGGAAACACATGGGTTTTTATCATTGAAAAAGAATTTTCACGCAAGGTCTGAAAAACTTTTTTTAAAAAAAATCCCTAAGCCGCGCGGTCACAATTTCAGCAAAAATCTGACGTTTTGGAATTCACTCAAAAACGGTGCCAAACTGTTGCAAACGATCCCCTGAAAGGTTTTTCGGTGGAAACACATGGGTTTTTATCACAGAAACAGAATTAGCCCGCAAGGTCTGAACAACTTTTTTTTGAAAATATCCCTAAGCCGCGCGGTCACAATTTCAGCAAAAATCTGACGTTCTGCAATTCACTCAAAAATGGTGCCAAACTGTTGCAAATGATCCCCTGAAAGGTTTTTCGGTGGAAACACATGGGTTTTTATCATAGAAACAGAATTAGCCCACAAGGTCTGAACAACTTTTTTTTGAAAAAATCCCTAAGCCGCGCGGTCACAATTTCAGCAAAAATCTGACGTTTTGGAATTCACTCAAAAATGGTGCCAAACTGTTGCAAACAATCCCCTGAAAGGTTTTTCGATGGAAACACATGGGTTTTTATCATTGAAAAAGAATTTTCACGCAAGGTCTGAAAAACTTTTTTTAAAAAAATCCCTAAGCCGCGCGGTCACAATTTTAGCAAAAATCTGACGTTTTGGAATTCACTCAAAAATGGTGCCAAACTGTTGCAAACGATCCCCTGAAAGGTTTTTCGGTGGAAACACATGGGTTTTTATCACAGAAACAGAATTAGCCCGCAAGGTCTGAACAACTTTTTTTTGAAAAAATCCCTAAGCCACGCGGTCACAATTTTAGCAAAAATCTGACGTTTTGGAATTCACTCAAAAATGGTGCCAAACTGTTGCAAACGATCCCCTGAAAGGTTTTTCGGTGGAAACACATGGGTTTTTATCATAGAAACAGAATTAGCCCGCAAGGTCTGAACAACTTTTTTTTGAAAAAATCCCTAAGCCGCGCGGTCACAATTTCAGCAAAAATCTGACGTTTTGGAATTCACTCAAAAATGGTGCCAAACTGTTGCAAACGATCCCCTGAAAGGTTTTTCGGTGGAAACACATGGGTTTTTATCATAGAAACAGAATTAGCCCGCAAGGTCTGAAGAACTTTTTTTAAAAAAAATCCCTAAGCCGCGCAGTCACAATTTCAGCAAAAATCTGACGTTCTGGAATTCACTCAAAAACGGTGCCAAACTGTTGCAAACGATCCCCTGAAAGGTTTTTCGGTGGAAAGAGATGGGTTTTTATCATTGAAAAAGAATTTTCACGGCAGGTCTAAACAACTTTTTTTTGAAAAAATCCCTAAGCCGCGCGGTCACAATTTTAGCAAAAATCTGACGTTTTGGAATTCACTCAAAAATGGTGCCAAACTGTTGCAAACGATCCCCTGAAAGGTTTTTCAGTGGAAACACATGGGTTTTTATCATAGAAACAGAATTAGCCCGCAAGGTCTGAACAATTTTTTTTTGAAAAAATCCCTAAGCCGCGCGGTCACAATTTCAGCAAAAATCTGACGTTCTGGAATTCACTCAAAAACGGTGCCAAACTGTTGCAAACGATCCCCTGAAAGGTTTTTCGGTGGAAACACATGGGTTTTTATCATAGAAACAGAATTAGCCCGTAAGGTCTGAACAACTTTTTTTTGAAAAAATCCCTAAGCCGCGCGGTCACAATTTCAGCAAAAATCTGACGTTCTGGAATTCACTCAAAAACAGTGCCAAACTGTTGCAAACGATCCCCTGAAAGGTTTTTGAGTGGAAACACATGGGTTTTTATCATAGAAACAGAATTAGCCCGCAAGGTCTGAACAACTTTTTTTTGAAAAAATCCCTAAGCCGCGCGGTCACAATTTTAGCAAAAATCTGACGTTCTGGAATTCACTCAAAAACAGTGCCAAACTGTTGCAAACGATCCCCTGAAAGGTTTTTCGGTGGAAACACATGGGTTTTTATCATTGAAAAAGAATTTTCACGCAAGGTCTGAACAACTTTTTTTTGAAAAAATCCCTAAGCCGCGCGGTCACAATTTTAGCAAAAATCTGACGTTTTGGAATTCACTCAAAAATGGTGCCAAACTGTTGCAAACGATCCCCTGAAAGGTTTTTCGGTGGAAACACATGGGTTTTTATCATAGAAACAGAATTTTCACGGAGGGTCTGAACAACTTTTTTTTGAAAAAATCCCTAAGCCGCGCGGTCACAATTTTAGCAAAAATCTGACGTTTTGGAATTCACTCAAAAATGGTGCCAAACTGTTGCAAACGATCCCCTGAAAGGTTTTTCGGTGGAAACACATGGGTTTTTATCACAGAAACAGAATTAGCCCGCAAGGTCTGAACAACTTTTTTTGAAAAAATCCCTAAGCTGCGCGGTCACAATTTCAGCAAAAATCTGACGTTCTGGAATTCACTCAAAAATGGTGCCAAACTGTTGCAAACGATCCCCTGAAAGGTTTTTCGGTGGAAAGAGATGGGTTTTTATCATTGAAACAGAATTAGCCCGCAAGGTCTGAACAACTTTTTTTGAAAAAATCCCTAAGCCGCACGGTCACAATTTTAGCAAAAATCTGACGTTTTGGAATTCACTCAAAAATGGTGCCAAACTGTTGCAAACGATCCCCTGAAAGGTTTTTCAGTGGAAACACATGGGTTTTTATCATAGAAACAGAATTAGCCCGCAAGGTCTGAACAACTTTTTTTTGAAAAAATCCCTAAGCCGCGCGGTCACAATTTCAGCAAAAATCTGACGTTCTGGAATTCACTCAAAAACGGTGCCAAACTGTTGCAAACGATCCCCTGAAAGGTTTTTCGGTGGAAACACATGGGTTTTTATCATAGAAACAGAATTTTCACGGAGGGTCTGAACAACTTTTTTTTGAAAAAATCCCTAAGCCGCGCGGTCACAATTTTAGCAAAAATCTGACGTTTTGGAATTCACTCAAAAATGGTGCCAAACTGTTGCAAACGATCCCCTGAAAGGTTTTTCGGTGGAAACACATGGGTTTTTATCATAGAAACAGAATTAGCCCGCAAGGTCTGAACAACTTTTTTTTGAAAAAATCCCTAAGCCACGCGGTCACAATTTCAGCAAAAATCTGACGTTCTGGAATTCACTCATAAACGGTGCCAAACTGTTGCAAACGATCCCCTGAAAGGTTTTTCGGTGGAAACACATGGGTTTTTATCATAGAAACAGAATTTTCACGGAAGGTCTGAACAACTTTTTTTTGAAAAAATCCCTAAGCCGCGCGGTCACAATTTTAGCAAAAATCTGACGTTTTGGAATTCACTCAAAAATGGTGCCAAACTGTTGCAAACGATCCCCTGAAAGGTTTTTCGGTGGAAACACATGGGTTTTTATCATAGAAACAGAATTTTCACGGAGGGTCTGAACAACTTTTTTTTGAAAAAATCCCTAAGCCGCGCGGTCACAATTTCAGCAAAAATCTGACGTTTTGGAATTCACTCAAAAATGGTGCCAAACTGTTGCAAACGATCCCCTGAAAGGTTTTTCGGTGGAAACACATGGGTTTTTATCACAGAAACAGAATTAGCCCGCAAGGTCTGAACAACTTTTTTTGAAAAAATCCCTAAGCTGCGCGGTCACAATTTCAGCAAAAATCTGACGTTCTGGAATTCACTCAAAAATGGTGCCAAACTGTTGCAAACGATCCCCTGAAAGGTTTTTCGGTGGAAAGAGATGGGTTTTTATCATTGAAACAGAATTAGCCCGCAAGGTCTGAACAACTTTTTTAAAAAAAAATCCCTAAGCCGCGCAGTCACAATTTCAGCAAAAATCTGACGTTCTGGAATTCACTCAAAAACGGTGCCAAACTGTTGCAAACGATCCCCTGAAAGGTTTTTCGGTGGAAACACATGGGTTTTTATCATAGAAACAGAATGAGCCCGCAAGGTCTGAAAAACTTTTTTTAAAAAAAATCCTTAAGCCGCGCGGTCACAATTTCAGCAAAAATCTGAGGTTCTGGAATTCACTCAAAAACGGTGCCAAACTGTTGCAAACGATCCCCTGAAAGGTTTTTTGGTGGAAAGAGATGGGTTTTTATCATTGAAAAAGAATTTTCACGGCAGGTCTGAACAACTTTTTTTTGAAAAAATCCCTAAGCCGCACTGTCACAATTTTAGCAAAAATCTGACGTTTTGGAATTCACTCAAAAATGGTGCCAAACTGTTGCAAACGATCCCCTGAAAGGTTTTTCAGTGGAAACACATGGGTTTTTATCATAGAAACAGAATTAGCCCGCAAGGTCTGAACAACTTTTTTTTGAAAAAATTCCTAAGCCGCGCGGTCACAATTTCAGCAAAAATCTGACGTTCTGGAATTCACTCATAAACGGTGCCAAACTGTTGCAAACGATCCCCTGAAAGGTTTTTCGGTGGAAACACATGGGTTTTTATCATAGAAACAGAATTTTCACGGAAGGTCTGAACAACTTTTTTTTGAAAAAATCCCTAAGCCGCGCGGTCACAATTTTAGCAAAAATCTGACGTTTTGGAATTCACTCAAAAATGGTGCCAAACTGTTGCAAACGATCCCCAGAAAGGTTTTTCGGTGGAAACACATGGGTTTTTATCATAGAAACAGAATTTTCACGGAGGGTCTGAACAACTTTTTTTTGAAAAAATCCCTAAGCCGCGCGGTCACAATTTTAGCAAAAATCTGACGTTTTGGAATTCACTCAAAAATGGTGCCAAACTGTTGCAAACGATCCCCTGAAAGGTTTTTCGGTGGAAACACATGGGTTTTTATCACAGAAACAGAATTAGCCCGCAAGGTCTGAACAACTTTTTTTTGAAAAAATCCCTAAGCTGCGCGGTCACAATTTCAGCAAAAATCTGACGTTCTGGAATTCACTCAAAAATGGTGCCAAACTGTTGCAAACGATCCCCTGAAAGGTTTTTCGGTGGAAACACATGGGTTTTTATCATAGAAACAGAATTAGCCCGCAAGGTCTGAACAACTTTTTTTAAAAAAAATCCCTAAGCCGCGCAGTCACAATTTCAGCAAAAATCTGACGTTCTGGAATTCACTCAAAAATGGTGCCAAACTGTTGCAAACGATCCCCTGAAAGGTTTTTCGGTGGAAACACATGGGTTTTTATCATTGAAAAAGAATTTTCACGCAAGGTCTGAAAAACTTTTTTTAAAAAAAATCCCTAAGCCGCGCGGTCACAATTTCAGCAAAAATCTGACGTTTTGGAATTCACTCAAAAACGGTGCCAAACTGTTGCAAACGATCCCCTGAAAGGTTTTTCGGTGGAAACACATGGGTTTTTATCACAGAAACAGAATTAGCCCGCAAGGTCTGAACAACTTTTTTTTTGAAAATATCCCTAAGCCGCGCGGTCACAATTTCAGCAAAAATCTGACGTTCTGCAATTCACTCAAAAATGGTGCCAAACTGTTGCAAATGATCCCCTGAAAGGTTTTTCGGTGGAAACACATGGGTTTTTATCATAGAAACAGAATTAGCCCACAAGGTCTGAACAACTTTTTTTTGAAAAAATCCCTAAGCCGCGCGGTCACAATTTCAGCAAAAATCTGACGTTTTGGAATTCACTCAAAAATGGTGCCAAACTGTTGCAAACGATCCCCTGAAAGGTTTTTCGATGGAAACACATGGGTTTTTATCATTGAAAAAGAATTTTCACGCAAGGTCTGAAAAACTTTTTTTAAAAAAATCCCTAAGCCGCGCGGTCACAATTTTAGCAAAAATCTGACGTTTTGGAATTCACTCAAAAATGGTGCCAAACTGTTGCAAACGATCCCCTGAAAGGTTTTTCGGTGGAAACACATGGGTTTTTATCACAGAAACAGAATTAGCCCGCAAGGTCTGAACAACTTTTTTTTGAAAAAATCCCTAAGCCACGCGGTCACAATTTTAGCAAAAATCTGACGTTTTGGAATTCACTCAAAAATGGTGCCAAACTGTTGCAAACGATCCCCTGAAAGGTTTTTCGGTGGAAACACATGGGTTTTTATCATAGAAACAGAATTAGCCCGCAAGGTCTGAACAACTTTTTTTTGAAAAAATCCCTAAGCCGCGCGGTCACAATTTCAGCAAAAATCTGACGTTTTGGAATTCACTCAAAAATGGTGCCAAACTGTTGCAAACGATCCCCTGAAAGGTTTTTCGGTGGAAACACATGGGTTTTTATCATAGAAACAGAATTAGCCCGCAAGGTCTGAAGAACTTTTTTTTAAAAAAATCCCTAAGCCGCGCAGTCACAATTTCAGCAAAAATCTGACGTTCTGGAATTCACTCAAAAACGGTGCCAAACTGTTGCAAACGATCCCCTGAAAGGTTTTTCGGTGGAAAGAGATGGGTTTTTATCATTGAAAAAGAATTTTCACGGCAGGTCTAAACAACTTTTTTTTGAAAAAATCCCTAAGCCGCGCGGTCACAATTTTAGCAAAAATCTGACGTTTTGGAATTCACTCAAAAATGGTGCCAAACTGTTGCAAACGATCCCCTGAAAGGTTTTTCAGTGGAAACACATGGGTTTTTATCATAGAAACAGAATTAGCCCGCAAGGTCTGAACAATTTTTTTTTGAAAAAATCCCTAAGCCGCGCGGTCACAATTTCAGCAAAAATCTGACGTTCTGGAATTCACTCAAAAACGGTGCCAAACTGTTGCAAACGATCCCCTGAAAGGTTTTTCGGTGGAAACACATGGGTTTTTATCATAGAAACAGAATTAGCCCGTAAGGTCTGAACAACTTTTTTTTGAAAAAATCCCTAAGCCGCGCGGTCACAATTTCAGCAAAAATCTGACATTCTGGAATTCACTCAAAAACAGTGCCAAACTGTTGCAAACGATCCCCTGAAAGGTTTTTGAGTGGAAACACATGGGTTTTTATCATAGAAACAGAATTAGCCCGCAAGGTCTGAACAACTTTTTTTTGAAAAAATCCCTAAGCCGCGCGGTCACAATTTTAGCAAAAATCTGACGTTCTGGAATTCACTCAAAAACAGTGCCAAACTGTTGCAAACGATCCCCTGAAAGGTTTTTCGGTGGAAACACATGGGTTTTTATCATTGAAAAAGAATTTTCACGCAAGGTCTGAACAACTTTTTTTTGAAAAAATCCCTAAGCCGCGCGGTCACAATTTTAGCAAAAATCTGACGTTTTGGAATTCACTCAAAAATGGTGCCAAACTGTTGCAAACGATCCCCTGAAAGGTTTTTCGGTGGAAACACATGGGTTTTTATCATAGAAACAGAATTTTCACGGAGGGTCTGAACAACTTTTTTTTGAAAAAATCCCTAAGCCGCGCGGTCACAATTTTAGCAAAAATCTGACGTTTTGGAATTCACTCAAAAATGGTGCCAAACTGTTGCAAACGATCCCCTGAAAGGTTTTTCGGTGGAAACACATGGGTTTTTATCACAGAAACAGAATTAGCCCGCAAGGTCTGAACAACTTTTTTTGAAAAAATCCCTAAGCTGCGCGGTCACAATTTCAGCAAAAATCTGACGTTCTGGAATTCACTCAAAAATGGTGCCAAACTGTTGCAAACGATCCCCTGAAAGGTTTTTCGGTGGAAAGAGATGGGTTTTTATCATTGAAACAGAATTAGCCCGCAAGGTCTGAACAACTTTTTTTAAAAAAAATCCCTAAGCCGCGCAGTCACAATTTCAGCAAAAATCTGACGTTCTGGAATTCACTCAAAAACAGTGCCAAACTGTTGCAAACGATCCCCTGAAAGGTTTTTCGGTGGAAACACATGGGTTTTTATCATAGAAACAGAATGAGCCCGCAAGGTCTGAAAAACTTTTTTAAAAAAAAATCCCTAAGCCGCGCGGTCACAATTTCAGCAAAAATCTGAGGTTCTGGAATTCACTCAAAAACGGTGCCAAACTGTTGCAAACGATCCCCTGAAAGGTTTTTCGGTGGAAAGAGATGGGTATTTATCATTGAAAAAGAATTTTCACGGCAGGTCTGAACAACTTTTTTTTGAAAAAATCCCTAAGCCGCACGGTCACAATTTTAGCAAAAATCTGAAGTTCTGGAATTCACTCAAAAATGGTGCCAAACTGTTGCAAACGATCCCCTGAAAGGTTTTTCAGTGGAAACACATGGGTTTTTATCATAGAAACAGAATTAGCCCGCAAGGTCTGAACAACTTTTTTTTGAAAAAATCCCTAAGCCGCGCGGTCACAATTTCAGCAAAAATCTGACGTTCTGGAATTCACTCATAAACGGTGCCAAACTGTTGCAAACGATCCCCTGAAAGGTTTTTCGGTGGAAACACATGGGTTTTTATCATAGAAACAGAATTTTCACGGAAGGTCTGAACAACTTTTTTTTGAAAAAATCCCTAAGCCGCGCGGTCACAATTTTAGCAAAAATCTGACGTTTTGGAATTCACTCAAAAATGGTGCCAAACTGTTGCAAACGATCCCCTGAAAAGTTTTTCAGTGGAAACACATGGGTTTTTATCATAGAAACAGAATTAGCCCGCAAGGTCTGAACAACTTTTTTTTGAAAAAATCCCTAAGCCGCGCGGTCACAATTTCAGCAAAAATCTGACGTTCTGGAATTCACTCATAAAAGGTGCCAAACTGTTGCAAACGATCCCCTGAAAGGTTTTTCGGTGGAAACACATGGGTTTTTATCATAGAAACAGAATTAGCCCGTAAGGTCTGAACAACTTTTTTTTGAAAAAATCCCTAAGCCGCGCGGTCACAATTTCAGCAAAAATCTGACATTCTGGAATTCACTCAAAAACAGTGCCAAACTGTTGCAAACGATCCCCTGAAAGGTTTTTGAGTGGAAACACATGGGTTTTTATCATAGAAACAGAATTAGCCCGCAAGGTCTGAACAACTTTTTTTTGAAAAAATCCCTAAGCCGCGCGGTCACAATTTTAGCAAAAATCTGACGTTCTGGAATTCACTCAAAAACAGTGCCAAACTGTTGCAAACGATCCCCTGAAAGGTTTTTCGTTGGAAACACATGGGTTTTTATCATTGAAAAAGAATTTTCACGCAAGGTCTGAACAACTTTTTTTTGAAAAAATCCCTAAGCCGCGCGGTCACAATTTTAGCAAAAATCTGACGTTTTGGAATTCACTCAAAAATGGTGCCAAACTGTTGCAAACGATCCCCTGAAAGGTTTTTCGGTGGAAACACATGGGTTTTTATCATAGAAACAGAATTTTCACGGAGGGTCTGAACAACTTTTTTTTGAAAAAATCCCTAAGCCGCGCGGTCACAATTTTAGCAAAAATCTGACGTTTTGGAATTCACTCAAAAATGGTGCCAAACTGTTGCAAACGATCCCCTGAAAGGTTTTTCGGTGGAAACACATGGGTTTTTATCACAGAAACAGAATTAGCCCGCAAGGTCTGAACAACTTTTTTTGAAAAAATCCCTAAGCTGCGCGGTCACAATTTCAGCAAAAATCTGACGTTCTGGAATTCACTCAAAAATGGTGCCAAACTGTTGCAAACGATCCCCTGAAAGGTTTTTCGGTGGAAAGAGATGGGTTTTTATCATTGAAACAGAATTAGCCCGCAAGGTCTGAACAACTTTTTTTAAAAAAAATCCCTAAGCCGCGCAGTCACAATTTCAGCAAAAATCTGACGTTCTGGAATTCACTCAAAAACAGTGCCAAACTGTTGCAAACGATCCCCTGAAAGGTTTTTCGGTGGAAACACATGGGTTTTTATCATAGAAACAGAATGAGCCCGCAAGGTCTGAAAAACTTTTTTAAAAAAAAATCCCTAAGCCGCGCGGTCACAATTTCAGCAAAAATCTGAGGTTCTGGAATTCACTCAAAAACGGTGCCAAACTGTTGCAAACGATCCCCTGAAAGGTTTTTCGGTGGAAAGAGATGGGTTTTTATCATTGAAAAAGAATTTTCACGGCAGGTCTGAACAACTTTTTTTTGAAAAAATCCCTAAGCCGCACGGTCACAATTTTAGCAAAAATCTGAAGTTCTGGAATTCACTCAAAAATGGTGCCAAACTGTTGCAAACGATCCCCTGAAAGGTTTTTCAGTGGAAACACATGGGTTTTTATCATAGAAACAGAATTAGCCCGCAAGGTCTGAACAACTTTTTTTTGAAAAAATCCCTAAGCCGCGCGGTCACAATTTCAGCAAAAATCTGACATTCTGGAATTCACTCATAAACGGTGCCAAACTGTTGCAAACGATCCCCTGAAAGGTTTTTCGGTGGAAACACATGGGTTTTTATCATAGAAACAGAATTTTCACGGAAGGTCTGAACAACTTTTTTTTGAAAAAATCCCTAAGCCGCGCGGTCACAATTTTAGCAAAAATCTGACGTTTTGGAATTCACTCAAAAATGGTGCCAAACTGTTGCAAACGATCCCCTGAAAAGTTTTTCAGTGGAAACACATGGGTTTTTATCATAGAAACAGAATTAGCCCGCAAGGTCTGAACAACTTTTTTTTGAAAAAATCCCTAAGCCGCGCGGTCACAATTTCAGCAAAAATCTGACGTTCTGGAATTCACTCATAAACGGTGCCAAACTGTTGCAAACCATCCCCTGAAAGGTTTTTCGGTGGAAACACATGGGTTTTTATCATAGAAACAGAATTTTCACGGAGGGTCTGAACAACTTTTTTTTGAAAAAATCCCTAAGCCGCGCGGTCACAATTTTAGCAAAAATCTGACGTTTTGGAATTCACTCAAAAATGGTGCCAAACTGTTGCAAACGATCCCCTGAAAGGTTTTTCGGTGGAAACACATGGGTTTTTATCACAGAAACAGAATTAGCCCGCAAGGTCTGAACAACTTTTTTTGAAAAAATCCCTAAGCCGCACGGTCACAATTTTAGCAAAAATCTGACGTTTTGGAATTCACTCAAAAATGGTGCCAAACTGTTGCAAACGATCCCCTGAAAGGTTTTTCAGTGGAAACACATGGGTTTTTATCATAGAAACAGAATTAGCCCGCAAGGTCTGAACAACTTTTTTTTGAAAAAATCCCTAAGCCGCGCGGTCACAATTTCAGCAAAAATCAGACGTTCTGGAATTCACTCATAAACGGTTCCAAACTGTTGCAAACGATCCCCTGAAAGGTTTTTCGGTGGAAACACATGGGTTTTTATCATAGAAACAGAATTTTCACGGAAGGTCTGAACAACTTTTTTCTGAAAAAATCCCTAAGCCGCGCGGTCACAATTTTAGCAAAAATCTGACGTTTTGGAATTCACTCAAAAATGGTGCCAAACTGTTGCAAACGATCCCCTGAAAGGTTTTTCGGTGGAAACACATGGGTTTTTATCATAGAAACAGAATTTTCACGGAGGGTCTGAACAACTTTTTTTTGAAAAAATCCCTAAGCCGCGCGGTCACAATTTTAGCAAAAATCTGACGTTTTGGAATTCACTCAAAAATGGTGCCAAACTGTTGCAAACGATCCCCTGAAAGGTTTTTCGGTGGAAACACATGGGTTTTTATCACAGAAACAGAATTAGCCCGCAAGGTCTGAACAACTTTTTTTTGAAAAAATCCCTAAGCTGCGCGGTCACAATTTCAGCAAAAATCTGACGTTCTGGAATTCACTCAAAAATGGTGCCAAACTGTTGCAAACGATCCCCTGAAAGGTTTTTCGGTGGAAAGAGATGGGTTTTTATCATTGAAACAGAATTAGCCCGCAAGGTCTGAACAACTTTTTTTAAAAAAAATCCCTAAGCCGCGCAGTCACAATTTCAGCAAAAATCTGACGTTCTGGAATTCACTCAAAAACGGTGCCAAACTGTTGCAAACGATCCCCTGAAAGGTTTTTCGGTGGAAACACATGGGTTTTTATCATAGAAACAGAATGAGCCCGCAAGGTCTGAAAAACTTTTTTTAAAAAAAATCCCTAAGCCGCGCGGTCACAATTTCAGCAAAAATCTGAGGTTCTGGAATTCACTCAAAAACGGTGCCAAACTGTTGCAAACGATCCCCTGAAAGGTTTTTCGGTGGAAAGAGATGGGTTTTTATCATTGAAAAAGAATTTTCACGGCAGGTCTGAACAACTTTTTTTTGAAAAAATCCCTAAGCCGCACGGTCACAATTTTAGCAAAAATCTGACGTTTTGGAATTCACTCAAAAATGGTGCCAAACTGTTGCAAACGATCCCCTGAAAGGTTTTTCAGTGGAAACACATGGGTTTTTATCATAGAAACAGAATTAGCCCGCAAGGTCTGAACAACTTTTTTTTGAAAAAATCCCTAAGCCGCGCGGTCACAATTTCAGCAAAAATCTGACGTTCTGGAATTCACTCATAAACGGTGCCAAACTGTTGCAAACGATCCCCTGAAAGGTTTTTCGGTGGAAAGAGATGGGTTTTTATCATTGAAACAGAATTAGCCCGCAAGGTCTGAACAACTTTTTTTAAAAAAAATCCCTAAGCCGCGCAGTCACAATTTCAGCAAAAATCTGACGTTCTGGAATTCACTCAAAAACGGTGCCAAACTGTTGCAAACGATCCCCTGAAAGGTTTTTCGGTGGAAACACATGGGTTTTTATCATAGAAACAGAATGAGCCCGCAAGGTCTGAAAAACTTTTTTTAAAAAAAATCCCTAAGCCGCGCGGTCACAATTTCAGCAAAAATCTGAGGTTCTGGAATTCACTCAAAAACGGTGCCAAACTGTTGCAAACGATCCCCTGAAAGGTTTTTCGGTGGAAAGAGATGGGTTTTTATCATTGAAAAAGAATTTTCACGGCAGGTCTGAACAACTTTTTTTTGAAAAAATCCCTAAGCCGCACGGTCACAATTTTAGCAAAAATCTGACGTTTTGGAATTCACTCAAAAATGGTGCCAAACTGTTGCAAACGATCCCCTGAAAGGTTTTTCAGTGGAAACACATGGGTTTTTATCATAGAAACAGAATTAGCCCGCAAGGTCTGAACAACTTTTTTTTGAAAAAATCCCTAAGCCGCGCGGTCACAATTTCAGCAAAAATCTGACGTTCTGGAATTCACTCATAAACGGTGCCAAACTGTTGCAAACGATCCCCTGAAAGGTTTTTTGGTGGAAACACATGGGTTTTTATCATAGAAACAGAATTTTCACGGAAGGTCTGAACAACTTTTTTTTGAAAAAATCCCTAAGCCGCGCGGTCACAATTTTAGCAAAAATCTGACGTTTTGGAATTCACTCAAAAATGGTGCCAAACTGTTGCAAACGATCCCCTGAAAGGTTTTTCGGTGGAAACACATGGGTTTTTATCATAGAAACAGAATTAGCCCGCAAGGTCTGAACAACTTTTTTTGAAAAAATCCCTAAGCCGCGCGGTCACAATTTCAGCAAAAATCTGACGTTCTGGAATTCACTCAAAAACGGTGCCAAACTGTTGCAAACGATCCCCTGAAAGGTTTTTCGGTGGAAACACATGGGTTTTTATCATAGAAACAGAATGAGCCCGCAAGGTCTGAAAAACTTTTTTAAAAAAAAATCCCTAAGCCGCGCGGTCACAATTTCAGCAAAAATCTGACGTTCTGGAATTCACTCAAAAACGGTGCCAAACTGTTGCAAACGATCCCCTGAAAGGTTTTTTCGGTGGAAACACGTGGGTTTTTTATCATTGAAAAAGAATTTTCACGCAAGGTCTGAAAAACTTTAAAAAAAAAAAATCAATAAGCCGCGCGGTCACAATTTTAGCAAAAATCTGACGTTTTGGAATTCACTCAAAAATGGTGCCAAACTGTTGCAAACGATCCCCTGAAAGGTTTTTCAGTGGAAACACATGGGTTTTTATCATAGAAACAGAATTTTCACGGAAGGTCTGAACAACTTTTTTTTGAAAAAATCCCTAAGCCGCGCCGTCACAATTTTAGCAAAAATCTGACGTTTTGGAATTCACTCAAAAATGGTGCCAAACTGTTGCAAACGATCCCCTGAAAGGTTTTTCGGTGGAAACACATGGGTTTTTATCATAGAAACAGAATTTTCACGGAAGGTCTGAACAACTTTTTTTTGAAAAAATCCCTAAGCCGCGCGGTGACAATTTTAGCAAAAATCTGACGTTTTGGAATTCAATCAAAAATGGTGCCAAACTGTTGCAAACGATCCCCTGAAAGGTTTTTCGGTGGAAACACATGGGTTTTTATCATTGAAAAAGAATTTTCACGCAAGGTCTGAAAAACTTTTTTTAAAAAAAATCCCTAAGCCGCGCGGTCACAATTTTAGCAAAAATCTGACGTTTTGGAATTCACTCAAAAATGGTGCCAAACTGTTGCAAACGATCCCCTGAAAGGTTTTTCGGTGGAAACACATGGGTTTTTATCACAGAAACAGAATTAGCCCGCAAGGTCTGAACAACTTTTTTTTGAAAAAATCCCTAAGCTGCGCGATCACAATTTCAGCAAAAATCTGACGTTCTGGAATTCACTCAAAAATGGTGCCAAACTGTTGCAAACGATCCCCTGAAAGGTTTTTCGGTGGAAACACATGGGTTTTTGTCATAGAAACAGAATTAGCCCGCAAGGTCTGAACAACTTTTTTTTAAAAAAATCCCTAAGCCGCGCAGTCACAATTTCAGCAAAAATCTGACGTTCTGGAATTCACTCAAAAACGGTGCCAAACTGTTGCAAACGATCCCCTGAAAGGTTTTTCGGTGGAAACACATGGGTTTTTATCATAGAAACAGAATTAGCCCGCAAGGTCTGAAAAACTTTTAAAAAAAAAATCCCTAAGCCGCGCGGTCACAATTTCAGCAAAAATCTGAGGTTCTGGAATTCACTCAAAAACGGTGCCAAACTGTTGCAAACGATCCCCTGAAAGGTTTTTCGGTGGAAAGAGATGGGTTTTTATCATTGAAAAAGAATTTTCACGGCAGGTCTGAACAACTTTTTTTTGAAAAAATCCCTAAGCCGCACGGTGAAAATTTTAGCAAAAATCTGACGTTTTGGAATTCACTCAAAAATGGTGCCAAACTGTTGCAAACGATCCCCTGAAAGGTTTTTCAGTGGAAACACATGGGTTTTTATCATAGAAACAGAATTAGCCCGCAAGGTCTGAACAACTTTTTTTTGAAAAAATCCCTAAGCCGCGCGGTCACAATTTCAGCAAAAATCTGACGTTCTGGAATTCACTCATAAACGGTGCCAAACTGTTGCAAACGATCCCCTGAAAGGTTTTTCGGTGGAAACACATGGGTTTTTATCACAGAAACAGAATTAGCCCGCAAGGTCTGAACAACTTTTTTTTGAAAAAATCCCTAAGCCGCGCGGTCACAATTTTAGCAAAAATCTGACGTTTTGGAATTCACTCAAAAATGGTGCCAAACTGTTGCAAACGATCCCCTGAAAGGTTTTTCGGTGGAAACACATGGGTTTTTATCATAGAAACAGAATTTTCACGGAAGGTCTGAACAACTTTTTTTTGAAAAAATCCCTAAGCCGCGCGGTGACAATTTTAGCAAAAATCTGACGTTTTGGAATTCAATCAATAATGGTGCCAAACTGTTGCAAACGATCCCCTGAAAGGTTTTTCAGTGGAAACACATGGGTTTTTATCATTGAAAAAGAATTTTCACGCAAGGTCTGAAAAACTTTTTTTAAAAAAAATCCCTAAGCCGCGCGGTCACAATTTTAGCAAAAATCTGACGTTTTGGAATTCACTCAAAAATGGTGCCAAACTGTTGCAAACGATCCCCTGAAAGGTTTTTCGGTGGAAACACATGGGTTTTTATCACAGAAACAGAATTAGCCCGCAAGGTCTGAACAACTTTTTTTTGAAAAAATCCCTAAGCTGCGCGATCACAATTTCAGCAAAAATCTGACGTTCTGGAATTCACTCAAAAATGGTGCCAAACTGTTGCAAACGATCCCCTGAAAGGTTTTTCGGTGGAAACACATGGGTTTTTGTCATAGAAACAGAATTAGCCCGCAAGGTCTGAACAACTTTTTTTTAAAAAAATCCCTAAGCCGCGCAGTCACAATTTCAGCAAAAATCTGACGTTCTGGAATTCACTCAAAAACGGTGCCAAACTGTTGCAAACGATCCCCTGAAAGGTTTTTCGGTGGAAACACATGGGTTTTTATCATAGAAACAGAATTAGCCCGCAAGGTCTGAAAAACTTTTAAAAAAAAAATCCCTAAGCCGCGCGGTCACAATTTCAGCAAAAATCTGAGGTTCTGGAATTCACTCAAAAACGGTGCCAAACTGTTGCAAACGATCCCCTGAAAGGTTTTTCGGTGGAAAGAGATGGGTTTTTATCATTGAAAAAGAATTTTCACGGCAGGTCTGAACAACTTTTTTTTGAAAAAATCCCTAAGCCGCACGGTGAAAATTTTAGCAAAAATCTGACGTTTTGGAATTCACTCAAAAATGGTGCCAAACTGTTGCAAACGATCCCCTGAAAGGTTTTTCAGTGGAAACACATGGGTTTTTATCATAGAAACAGAATTAGCCCGCAAGGTCTGAACAACTTTTTTTTGAAAAAATCCCTAAGCCGCGCGGTCACAATTTCAGCAAAAATCTGACGTTCTGGAATTCACTCATAAACGGTGCCAAACTGTTGCAAACGATCCCCTGAAAGGTTTTTCGGTGGAAACACATGGGTTTTTATCACAGAAACAGAATTAGCCCGCAAGGTCTGAACAACTTTTTTTTGAAAAAATCCCTAAGCCGCGCGGTCACAATTTTAGCAAAAATCTGACGTTTTGGAATTCACTCAAAAATGGTGCCAAACTGTTGCAAACGATCCCCTGAAAGGTTTTTCGGTGGAAACACATGGGTTTTTATCATAGAAACAGAATTTTCACGGAAGGTCTGAACAACTTTTTTTTGAAAAAATCCCTAAGCCGCGCGGTGACAATTTTAGCAAAAATCTGACGTTTTGGAATTCAATCAAAAATGGTGCCAAACTGTTGCAAACGATCCCCTGAAAGGTTTTTCAGTGGAAACACATGGGTTTTTATCATTGAAAAAGAATTTTCACGCAAGGTCTGAAAAACTTTTTTTAAAAAAAATCCCTAAGCCGCGCGGTCACAATTTTAGCAAAAATCTGACGTTTTGGAATTCACTCAAAAATGGTGCCAAACTGTTGCAAACGATCCCCTGAAAGGTTTTTCGGTGGAAACACATGGGTTTTTATCATAGAAACAGAATTAGCCCGCAAGGTCTGAACAACTTTTTTTTGAAAAAATCCCTAAGCTGCGCGATCACAATTTCAGCAAAAATCTGACGTTCTGGAATTCACTCAAAAATGGTGCCAAACTGTTGCAAACGATCCCCTGAAAGGTTTTTCGGTGGAAACACATGGGTTTTTGTCATAGAAACAGAATTAGCCCGCAAGGTCTGAACAACTTTTTTTTAAAAAAATCCCTAAGCCGCGCAGTCACAATTTCAGCAAAAATCTGACGTTCTGGAATTCACTCAAAAACGGTGCCAAACTGTTGCAAACGATCCCCTGAAAGGTTTTTCGGTGGAAACACATGGGTTTTTATCATAGAAACAGAATTAGCCCGCAAGGTCTGAAAAACTTTTAAAAAAAAAATCCCTAAGCCGCGCGGTCACAATTTCAGCAAAAATCTGAGGTTCTGGAATTCACTCAAAAACGGTGCCAAACTGTTGCAAACGATCCCCTGAAAGGTTTTTCGGTGGAAACACATGGGTTTTTATCATAGAAACAGAATTTTCACGGCAGGTCTGAACAACTTTTTTTTGAAAAAATCCCTAAGCCGCACGGTGAAAATTTTAGCAAAAATCTGACATTTTGGAATTCACTCAAAAATGGTGCCAAACTGTTGCAAACGATCCCCTGAAAGGTTTTTCAGTGGAAACACATGGGTTTTTATCATAGAAACAGAATTAGCCCGCAAGGTCTGAACAACTTTTTTTTGAAAAAATCCCTAAGCCGCGCGGTCACAATTTCAGCAAAAATCTGACGTTCTGGAATTCACTCATAAACGGTGCCAAACTGTTGCAAACGATCCCCTGAAAGGTTTTTCGGTGGAAACACATGGGTTTTTATCATAGAAACAGAATTTTCACGGAGGGTCTGAACAACTTTTTTTTGAAAAAATCCCTAAGCCGCGCGGTCACAATTTCAGCAAAAATCTGACGTTTTGGAATTCACTCAAAAATGGTGCCAAACTGTTGCAAACGATCCCCTGAAAGGTTTTTCGGTGGAAACACATGGGTTTTTATCATAGAAACAGAATTTTCACGGAGGGTCTGAACAACTTTTTTTTGAAAAAATCCCTAAGCCGCGCGGTCACAATTTCAGCAAAAATCTGACGTTTTGGAATTCACTCAAAAATGGTGCCAAACTGTTGCAAACGATCCCCTGAAAGGTTTTTCGGTGGAAACACATGGGTTTTTATCACAGAAACAGAATTAGCCCGCAAGGTCTGAACAACTTTTTTTGAAAAAATCCCTAAGCTGCGCGGTCACAATTTCAGCAAAAATCTGACGTTCTGGAATTCACTCAAAAATGGTGCCAAACTGTTGCAAACGATCCCCTGAAAGGTTTTTCGGTGGAAAGAGATGGGTTTTTATCATTGAAACAGAATTAGCCCGCAAGGTCTGAACAACTTTTTTTAAAAAAAATCCCTAAGCCGCGCAGTCACAATTTCAGCAAAAATCTGACGTTCTGGAATTCACTCAAAAACGGTGCCAAACTGTTGCAAACGATCCCCTGAAAGGTTTTTCGGTGGAAACACATGGGTTTTTATCATAGAAACAGAATTAGCCCGCAAGGTCTGAAAAACTTTTAAAAAAAAAATCCCTAAGCCGCGCGGTCACAATTTCAGCAAAAATCTGAGGTTCTGGAATTCACTCAAAAACGGTGCCAAACTGTTGCAAACGATCCCCTGAAAGGTTTTTCGGTGGAAAGAGATGGGTTTTTATCATTGAAAAAGAATTTTCACGGCAGGTCTGAACAACTTTTTTTTGAAAAAATCCCTAAGCCGCACGGTGAAAATTTTAGCAAAAATCTGACGTTTTGGAATTCACTCAAAAATGGTGCCAAACTGTTGCAAACGATCCCCTGAAAGGTTTTTCAGTGGAAACACATGGGTTTTTATCATAGAAACAGAATTAGCCCGCAAGGTCTGAACAACTTTTTTTTGAAAAAATCCCTAAGCCGCGCGGTCACA
>NW_028148962.1:0-31362 GCF_965112155.1 Podarcis liolepis | reverse complement strand
GAAAAGTCAGTGTTGTATTGTGTGCCGACAGTGGGAGACAGATGTGTACCAATCACACATCTGTTCCACTTCAGCACAGCCATCTGGACACATTTTAGCTGTAGATTCCTCCTTAGACACAGGGAGAAGCTTAAAATCAGGCTGTGTGTCTTGCTACAGGCTCCTTGTGTCAGCAATTCTTCCCCTGCCTTTTCTCTCCTGCTGGAATCCCTCCTTGTAATCCGCACTAATTCTCTGCCTCTTTTCCATATCTACGGGCCTCTAATCCTCTCTGCTCTTCTCCAGTGATGTGTAAACAAAGCCACTGCTGAGAGGTTAAGGGAGCATTTAAAGAGACTCCGAGCAAACATTGAGCCCCCGGAAAAGGCAGGCTCAAGCCTCAGTGCACAGAGGCTGGAAAGAAGGAAGGAAGGAGCTTGGCCTGTTCCTTGCGAATTTGATCAGCTGGCACATTTGAAGGGTGCTGTTCTGTTTCCCAGAGAAGGGTACCTTATTGTTCTTGCTCCTGGCAGCTGATTATTTACTGCATAACTGCTGGCACCCCTCACCCCACCCCCAGCGCTTTCCAAGGAACACACTAGCTTGCTGCACCCCAGAGCTCTCCTTGGGGACAATGCCTGGAATGATGCAGCCATCAAACCATTTCTCCTGCCAGAAATTATGTGCACACCAAAGCCCATCAGCAGTCAAATTTCCCCAAGGCTTCCCATATGCAACATGGGCTGGAGGTTTCATTGAAAAGCAAAGACTGCCACCTAGTGGCATTGTGGAGTCTCAGTAGAACAAAGCAAGATTTTATTTATTTATTTTTAAATTTGTTTTGAGAATTAACAGCATTCATCCACAAACATCTTAGGAGCAACCACCATGCATATACATCTAACTCCACTCCCTGTCCCACATCAGTCATTCAAATGCACAGTGCAGCATCAACCCCCAGAGGTCCATTGTGCATCTACACAGCAGAAAGGAGCAATTTGTGAGAACAATACAGACCCTGGTGTATGACTAGTACACACAATGAGGAGCACTTAGGAAGAGGGAGGTGAGACTTAAGAGGAAGGCATTCTCCTACACTGTCCAAGGCAGGATATTCCTGAGTACCAGCAGCTGGGAATTTCAGGTGGGCAGAATGATGTTGCACTCATAATAATAATTTATTATTTATACCCCGCCCACCTGCCTGAGTTTCCCCAGCTACTCTGGGCAGCTCCCATTCGAGTGTTAAAAACAATACAGCGTTAAATATTAAAAACTTCCCTAAACAGGGCTGCCTTCAGATGTCTTTTAAAAATAGGATAGCTGCTTATTTCCGTGACATCTGATGGGAGGGCATTCCACAGGGTGATATCTTGATTGGCCACTGTGAGAACAGGAGACTGGACTAGATGGGAACATTGGCCTGATCCAGAAGACTGTCCTTATGCGGAACCTTATTGCTGAACCAGAAGTGTGTAGAGTGACCATACACACAGAGCAGGCAGAAGTGATGCTTTTTCATGGACCAACTTTTTCACATATTTTATGGGGGGGGGTATTCATTTCACTTGATTCTTTTTGTAGGCCCAACATTCCCAAATCCTGTTCTGTTAAAGAAAATGTGTGATTATAGGTCTCAGTGCCTCTCCAGCAGTGAACACTAATGGAGCAGAATTGAAAACTTAGGCCAAATTGCAGGAATAATCCCTCCAAATAAGGGATCTAGGCTGAGGGTACAGAGTAATTTGGGCTCAAAAAAGATGTAGATTATACTTTTTTGAAAGAAAGAAAGAAAGAAAGAAAGAAAGAAAGAAAGAAAGAAAGAAAGAAACTTGCCATTTTGTTCTCTTTTCTTTTTTGAAAGAATTCAAGTTTCTAGATCTCAGGCTTCTGCAGGGAAAACTTTTAAATGTGCCGACAGAGTCTGATGAAGAACCAAGTGGGGCAGAGATTCTAGGGGATCAGAAGGAGGCATGCACTGACGGCTCCAAGAAAGTATTTCAGCCACCCAGAAATGAGCAACATCATCAAGTCCCATAGTGCTAAAGGAGCATCTTAGGTACCGTGGTGGCAGCTGAACACAGAGGAACAAGCATATGTGTAGAATAACAAGGAAAACACGAGAACAGGGACTAAGGCACTCAAAGCCACTGCAAGAAGCAAGCACACGTGACAGCAGATGGCTCTGGGACAATGGGTAAGCAAGCCAGCCCCTGCACAATTTATTCAAGTGCCACTGATGTGTGGCTTGAAGCAAACTGAATGCACTGAAGCAACACATCATCATCATCGCCTTTGGGAACGACGACGGCATAAACAGACTTATAGCACAATCGTAGGCATGTTTACTTGGAAATAAGTCTCACAGTGTTCAGTAGGGCCCGCTCCAAGGTTAAGTGTGTATATGCAGTGTTTACAGAATACATAGCACATCAAGTGTTCAAAGGGCTTTACATTCCTTTAATAATAAAAAGATACCATATTTTAATCAGTGATTCCCCCCCTCCCCCGTTTTAGGAAAAAAGTGCCAGTACTTACCATGAAGTTGTTACAGTAAGTGCCACACTTATAATTTTTTTGGGGGGGGGAAGGGTGCTGTAATTGTGTGCCCTTGAGTACCCCCAGAAAATAGAACTGATTTTAATCTGTTTTTATTATGGGTCCTATCAGTGCAAGCCCTGTGCAATGACTTCTGCTTGTGCAATGGGGCTTTCCCTCCTCTCCTCCCACTGTGTGCCCTCTGGAATTAGCTCAGGGGAGTCAGAAGAACCTTTGGAACAGTGGTGGGGGAGGGGAGTAGGCGTTGTTCCATCTGGCAAGCTGGAAGGGGTGCCTTAGCACTATGCTGAATTCTGCCATATATGTTTGTAAATCACCTTGACACACATGTAAAAGGCAATCCATAAAGTAATAAAATGAACAACAACACAGCCCTAGCAAGCAAGCCTGCATTGTTAACCCCATGTCAGATATGAAACACTGGGGCTCACAGAACAGTTACAGTATTCCCTAATCTATCTATTCCCAGAAAAAGAAACTTTTTAAAAGAATCCCTGAGATACTTTTAACTCCTCTTGCTAATGAGAGAGTAGCAGTTGAAAAGAATGTATATTGGCGGCAGAATGGTATTTCACTGTCTTTCCTAAAGTGGTTTCTTCTATGATGAATAAAGTTGTCAACTCATCACCTCTTCATTAAAAGCACGTGTTAATAATCAATGGAAACAGCCATCATTGTGATTGTCATCAGAAACTGAGGAGAGGCATGAGGAAGGTTAAAGCAGCCAGCTTTGCTAGAAGAAGGCAAAGCAGGCAGCAAAAATAGCCACAACCACCCTAGCCTTAGAAGCCAATTCAAAAATTGTCTTTTGGTGTTGGCTTCTCCTGACTCAGCAGCAATCTCTGTACTCTTTGATCAGGGTTCCTTTCCTACTCTCCTGTTGCTTTGGACAAAGATTTATTGCTCTGAGACTGAGTCCAGCATGAACGGTCCACTTAACACAAGGAATACCCATTCATTATCAAAATAGAATCAATCACCTAACGATCTGTGGTAGGGACAGCTAATCTCCCTTGAGCCTCAGATGCTTTCTCCATTTCTTTTGGTTTATACCATAAAGCTTGTGGCCCTCCAGATATTGTTGGACTTCCGTCCACATCAGCCCCAGGAAACATGGACAGTGGTCTGGGATGCTGGTAGCCATGATCCAACAACATCTGAAGGACCTCACGTTTCTCATCCCTGATCTATTATATAAACCCCCAAAATGGAAAAAAGTATCTGAGGGTCAAGGGGAGCCCTCAGCAACAATTTAGAAACTCAGAACACAAAGACTGTAGATGTGTCACCAGACCCAAAAGCCTGAACAGTAATCACTGACTCATAAATTTCCCCTCTGGGGGAAAGGGGACAAATCCATCCCTGTTTTCTATCAAATTTAGGACATGGGGAAGTCCTCAGTAAGAACATCACATTATATGGCTTGTGGGAATTGTTTTCAGCCAAGCAGGGGAAGCATTTTAAGATCAAGAGATACAGGATGTATACATTGAAACAGCTGTTGCTGCAAAGTCTTTCCACCCGCTTCATGACAATGAGGCAAACCTGCTCCCCACCCACGGGGTTTGCAATCTAGTTGACAGATGGACTGGCCAGTGATTCCAAAGCTGGCTGAATGGTCCATCTTGGCACTCTCAATGCTTCCGGTAGGCTGCTTAACTTAAAAAAGAAAAAAAATCTGCATATAATTGTAGCTAAACGTTTCCCCCCCTCCCTTTAAAAGAAAAGAAAGCAAAACCAGTTGCAAACTATCGGCACCCTGCTCTGCGGCTTCTGCACAGCTGACAATTAGAAATACTTTTCTCTGAGCTTGACATATGGGAAGGGAACTGAAGCATTCAGTAAGAATTTGGAGAGTGGCACCACTCCCAGAGTGGCTCCATCACACACACAAAAATGTGTGTTTGTATATAGCTCCATAAAGAATATACTATCTGAGAATTGGGGCGGGGGACCTCAAGGAGGCAGAGATAGTGTGTGCTCCTTATAAGTGAAGACAAAGCCTTGTCTGTTGGATGTATTTGAAACACACTGTGCTTTGTCCATGGACCAGTAGAGGCCCAGGGATTTTAAGGATTTTGCCAAAGGTGCAGGAGTCAACACACTGGAAGAGGCAAAAGTGGACTCTGTGACCCTTACATTATTCATAATACGGAGAAACATGAAGCACTGGAGCGTTCCCAATGAAGAAAACAACTAGAGGATGCACTCCCAGGCAAGCATCTAGGGGCCTGTTCAAACATTACTTGGTCCTCTGGATTCTCCCCTGGGGTGAGAATCACAGTACACAGTCCAACTATGGAATTCACTACAATAAGGTAAGGTGATGGCCACCAACTCAGATGGCTTTCAAAGCCATCCATAGAGGATCAAGCTATCCATCGCTACTGGTCATGATGGCTCTATGTCACCTCTGAATCTGAGTTGCTGGGGAACAGCAGCAATGGGAGAGACCTGTTGCTCGCATTTGCTGCTTTGGGGTTTCCCATAGGCATCTGGTTGGCCACTGTGGGAAACAGGAGGTTGGACCAGACTGGCTTTTCATCTCCTCCATCTGGCCTTATCAGAAGTAGACTGAGGTCATGCATGCATCCTAGGGTGGCCAGGGGTCCTATTTTACAGAGGGTTATCACATTATTATTATTATTATTATTATTATTATTATTATTATTATTATTATTACTACTACTACTACTACTACTACTACTACTACTACTTTTTCAGGGGCTACTCAAGGGTACACTTTACCGGCACCTACCCCCCAAATGTTAACAGTGTGGCACTTACTGTAATAACTTCATGGTGAGTACTGGCACCTTTTTTTCTGGAAAAAAAGCACTGTGTATGTGTGGAGTGGAGGAGGTCCTCTCCCCAAGTAGGGTCCAACTAATAACCAAACAGATCCATAGGGCAGAGGATTCGAGTCACACATTTTGATTTGGAGCCAGTTCACAGACTTTCACCATGGCAGGAATCCTGGGAATCAGATGGCTCAGATCAGGTACTGAAAATCACACAAGCTTCTTAGCCATGCCATGGCTGGCTTAACCCTCTCCCCTGCACTATTCAACACCACACACGCAACACACTCCTGGAATAACACCTCTCTCTCTCTTGCTCCAGTACATCCTGCCGGCTCCAAAGGGCCCCACAGCACGAAAGCAGTGAATCATTTGGTGCATGTGCCACGTATATGAGCTGGGAAGAGAGAGAAGCTCCTTTTGCCTCTTCCCAGCCCCCCAGGAAGTGTTAAGAGTTCCACATAAGATGCCGCACCCCTCCGTGAGCACACGCTCCTCCCCACCTCCAGGAGCTGGCACTGGCTCTTAACAGCACACAATAGGCTTTCTGGCCTGTTAAAGGGTGATTTCCGCAGCACGCTCCCCTCCTCCAGGCTGATTCAGTCCTGGAAAGAAAAGCATCTGAAACTAATAAAAGCCCATGGATGCCTTTCCTGCGAGTGGGAGCATTACTCACTGCCACTGAGCACTAGAAAGCAAGGCAACAGGCAGCCAAGGAGTCGGGTGGTGAGGACAGGGCTGGGGGGAGATGAGGCAGCTGCTCCTAGAGAATTGGCTCAGAGGGTTGGGGGCCCAAGGCAGCAGAGAAAAGGAAGCAGGCAGCCTTTGGGTGGGAGAGTCAAACAAGAGGGCTTTAGGGGCCCGAGGTGTGGAGAAGCAAAGGCCAAGAAAACCCGGAGGTTGACTTAAAGATCATGAGGTTTTATAAATAGTAACAACACTCACTTTTGTGGAAACAACCCTTCTCCTGCCTTGCCTTCAACTTGGCTAGTATAACAGCAAAAGAGCAGGGAGGGGAAATAGGACAGTTTAAAATGCCTTCACTAGGGGTGGGTAACCTGGGGTCCCATGGCTCAGATCCAGCCCTCCAGGCATCTGTGTCTGGCCCTTGGGACTATCCCCAGGTCATGCCTCATCCCCAAGCCACACCCCTTCCACCAGCCCTGCTCTCTGCTTTTGCCTGGCTAGGGTGTCTCTCTGGACCACAAGAAGACTTCTCACTTGCCCGGATGCAGGATGGAGAGATGTATGTTGCATCTCTGTGTGTAGGAACTGTTGGCTTTTGCAGGGCTGGAATGTAGCCTACTACTGTACAAGGGTAAGAGTCATTTAACCATTGAGCCACACACTTTTTGCCTCTGGCTACACCCACTTTGGACACACAGTCTCTGGAAGGTTTATTTTAAGGTTACCAGATGTCCCCGTTTCCTGGGGACAGTCCCTGGATTTACAAATCAATCCCCAGACAAAAACCATTGAAAAGTGTCCCCAGATTCATGAAAAAAAATCTGGTAACCTTAGTTTATTTCATAGAACCATAGAGTTGAAGGGATTCCAAGGGTCATCTAGTCCAATCTGCTACAATGCAGGAATATTTTGCCCACCGTGGGGCTTGAATCCACAGCTCATGCTCTACCAACTGAGCTATCGCTTCAACCCATGGGAAAACACAGCCCTTGGACTGAAATAGGGTCACCACCCTAGACCTACACAAATAGGCACCAAACAGTGAGCACACAGTTCAATCTGACCCCATTTTCTATTTTCCAAAGGAGTTTGGGTTATGTTAAGGGAGTTCCCTCCTTCACCTGGTCTGTTGCCCTCTTATTATTATATAGCCTATCCTCTGGGGTTTAGCCCTTGATACTTCAAGCATGGAGCCCTGTACCTGAATGTAAGCTAAAGGTAAAGAAAGGTAAAGGGACCCCTGACCATTAGGTCCAGTCGTGACTGACTCTGGGGTTGCGGCGCTCATCTCGCTTTATTGGCCGAGGGAGCCGGTGTACAGCTTCCAGGTCATGTGGCCAGCATGACTAAGCCGCTTCTGGCAAACCAGAGCAGCACACGGAAACGCCCTTTACTTTCCTGCCGGAGCGGTACCTATTTATCTACTTGCACTTTCGAACTGCTAGGTTGGCAGGAGCAGGGACCAAGCAACGGGAACTCACACCGCCGCGGGGATTCGAACCGCCGACCTTCTGATACCAAGTCCTAGGCTCTGCGGTTTAACCCACAGCGCCGCCCGCATCCCGAATGTAAGCTAATGACCTGTTTCAGTCCATAGCACATGATGGAACTGCCTTGGTGAAGCTAATCAGGTCTGGGTCTGGCCTGGGTGTCTGAGTATTCCATGCAGGCTGTCTTGAGCTCCTGGCAGGAAAGGTGAGAGATAAATGCAATCAACTAATTTACTAATTCACAAAGGTTATTATATCTGTTCTCATGGTAAACCTATATGCTAAATCACTTGGCAGGATTCCAGGGTGGCAATTCAATGTCCCACCCCTAAACAGCATTTCTGGAGACTTAAATTGCAAGTGACACCCCAGAATTAAATGGAGAATCCCCTAGAACCTTAGAAAAGAGCAAGAAGGGCTGTGTTGGTATGAGGGAACCCAAACAGGGACGTGTCAAAGGTGCGTTAGCAAACCTTCATAGCTGTAGATGATGGAGAGCTGCTTGAGATACTTTCAGCAGATACCATATAACAGGGCTCTTAAACAGAAAACCTGGTTTTCATTTTTCTTTTTCTTTTTTTCACAGAGACTTGTCTCACATCAGAAGTCAGGCCAGTGATTTCCCGTTTTCTCTGCCCTTCCCCCAGATGCCTCTGAGGCAGAACAATAATTGCAAACATATTTATGGCTGGAATGGTAACTGAGAGCGCTGCCTGGATCCACTCTCCTCCCCATCTAATCATGTTTCACTTAGTTAACATGATATGGGCTTTTTCGAGCCTGCTGCCAACATTGCAGATGTACTGCAGTTGGAGAGGGAAAGGGTGGGGGGGGGAGCACTGCTTGAGACACTGGAAATGCCTCAGTGCTCCCTCCTTCTGCCTCCCCTCTCTCTCTCTCACATGCAGGATGCATGTAAAGGGCTTCAGTAGAAGCACAAGGAAATTCCAAGACTGGGAACTGCCTCAAACTCATTGTGGAAACACAAAGGAAAAATGACAAGCTGCTAGGACATACACCCAGGAATAATTGTCAGCATCCAGCTGTCATTCTTAAAATCTTGCATGCTCAGGGAGACTGAAGAGACGAGGCTTCCTGTTCAAAACAGGTGAGTTGCTCTCAGAGTTGGGAGGTTGAGATTTCATGCCCACTGGCACAATTGGTCCTGTATACACGTGTGCATAAATTTACAGGTATGGAAGTTTACATAATCTGGGTAGGCTATTCAGGTTGCAGAATCCAGTATTTCTGGGAGCAGAATCTGCGTCAGGCTGTTGTTACAGAGTTTCTATTTCTTTTACATGCACATAGCTCCATCGGACAATAGAGGTCTGTGTTCCTCTCACATGTTTATAAAGCTGTCAGTTGGAGCTTCCTGAAGATCATGTTTAGCTACTGCCCACGTTTAGCTACATTACAGATCACCTTTTATTCCTCAGCTCAATTCAAACATTTGTTTCCTTCCATCAGGACATGGGAGGAATTCAACGTAGTGCTAAGGAGATAGCTCCATCAGCACACGCATTTCTGCTTGGCTGATGGAACAATCTGCCCTCTCCTCCCTCTGCAGGATGTTCTGAGGGTTCTCTCAACTCCTCCAGAGCCAGTTTGGGGTGTGTGTACAAGGGATGCCCAGGGGAGAAAGATGAGGGAATGCCCCACTGCACTAGCAGAAGTTCTGGTAGGTTTACTTTGCTGAATCTTGCCCATGGATTCTAACGTATAGTCTTGGGAAACACTGCTCAGACTCAGCAAAGATGCACATACAGTAGTCTGGTATCTGTCATGTGACACACATTAACCAATCAAAGGGGGGGGCAGAGTGCCTCATGCCGTTATCTGGTATTAAATATACAAAGACTGAAAAAGGAACGACCATTTTAAAATCATGTCTGTGGTTCAGGCCTGACATTTAGTATGAAATCCAGTAGGACGTGAGCTCTGGCAAACCTTATACAGTGGTACCTCGCAAGACAAATGCCTCGCAAGACAAAAAACTCGCTAGACGAAAGGGTTTTTTGTTTTTTGAGCTGCTTCGCAAGACGATTTTCCCTATGGGCTTGCTTCGCAAGACGGAAACGTCTTGCAAGTTTGTTTCCTTTTTCTTAACACCGTTAATACAGTTGCGACTTGACTTCGAGGAGCAACTCATACAACGCGGTGTGGTAGCCTTTTTTGAGGTTTTTAAAGACTTTGGTGATTTTTGAAGCTTTTCCAAAACTTTCCCGACACCGTGCTTCGCAAGACGAAAAAACCGCAAGACGACAAAACTCGCGGAACGAATTAATTTCGTCTTGCGAGGCACCACTGTAATGTCAGGGCTGGGAACTTACTGCAGCCTGGACTCATCATTATCTTCCTACTCCCCTTTCAAAACACACACACACACACACACACACACACACACACACACACACACACAAAAGATGCCATGTGGGGAAGGTTCCCCTTCAGTAGCAATTTGTGCAGGTGGAACGGAAGATCTGCATGCGGAAACTTGTTTGCACATGAACATACTGTATTCGTTTCTGCGCAATATCAGGAGCATGCTTATTTGAAGGGAATGGGAAGAGAGGAGAAGCTTACAACTACCAGAAGATAATTATTTGATACATTAATGAGTGGCTTAAAGGATAAAGATGTGACAAGCTGCTTCTCCCATGTGGACGTGGTAGTGCTTGACACTGCAGCCCCTCCATTACAATCCTAGGGTCATCCTGTTCATACCAACAGCTCTCCTGAGATGTATCAATGCCTTAAGCAGCAACTACAGTATCTGCCCAATCCCTACTGTTTTTGCTTCAGCTCAGGTGCGGAGGAACCCTCACCAAGTGGAAGCAAATTATCAGATTTCAGGTTCCGTTCTCCATGCTGACTAGGAAATAATCTTTCCACAAAAGTAAATGTGTACTAGAAGGGCACTTCCAGATGAGTTACTTTATTGAACACCCACCATGATTTGTTTACAGGGAAATTAGATGACATTGGCCATTTGTTGAGCATTCATCCTGATTTGTTTGCAGGGAGGTTAGATGATGTTATGTCAAAGCAAACGCCATCCCACACTTTCCAGGGCATTTCCCCATCACTCTTCTTATTGCAAAAAAGTCAGATCTTTAGGGGAAGTGAGTTTGTTGCATAAGACTCTCCCGATCTGTTATGATTGTGTAACCTGAATTTGCCAGAATGTGATTGAATCCCATCTGAAAACAGTGGCAATCTGCAAGCATCCCCAAAAGTCATTGTTAAAGAATCCATTTTCTAACCAAAATCTTGCCTTAGAACTGAAGCCTTTCCCCTCACTCTTTCATCACTGTTACTCACAAGCATTCGAGATTTTACACAATCAAGTGCTGTATAAATTTTATGAAATAAAATTAATTAATTAATTAATAAAGCCTATTGCTCCAACAGCTTACTTTTTTATGTGATTCCTTTTGTCTTCAGCAAAGGTCTTAAAAAGCTGTCAATACTCATATTTTACACTGGGTTTTGTAATATTTTATCAGCCTGTCTTTAGCACTCTCTTCCTTCCCTACAGAGAGGCAAAAGGCTTGGTGGCAGGCAGAAAAGACTTCAAAGATTTGAGGAACCTGGACCAAGTATCTTCTCAACCCTATATTTTCTTACATGAACATCTTCAATGTATGCACAGAGATGGGTTTGATGTTACATGTGAACAGAGCCACCAATGGACTTCAGTTCCCAGGCCTCAGGCCTGCTTGGCCAATGGTGAGAGATGATGGGAATGGTAGTTCAGCAATATGTGGGGGGTCATGATGTCTATGAAAAGGATATTTGAGACTGCAGTCCTATATCCATGTAACCTGGAAGTAGCCTGAGAGTTCCGTTGGACTTACATTTGTGTAGACATCTATTGGATCAGATTGTAAATTATCTGCTTCATTAAATTCAACAAGATAGATGGACACACACGTTGTGTGCATGTTTCCCCACTTATAGCAACATTTGCAGATGACACAACCGTGATTGGGCTCATCCATGAAAGGGAGGGTGAAACGGATTATAGAGATGAGGTGGAGCGGCTGACAGAGTGGTGCAGAGCTAACAACTTGCTCATAAATACAAGGAAGACAAAGGAGCTTGTGGTGGACTTCAGGAGACAGAAGAGCAACGTCCAGCCACTTTTGATTGATGGGGTCTGTGTGGAGAGGGTAACAACGTTCAGATTTTTGGGCATTGAATTACAAGAGGATCTGTCCTGGAGTGTCAACACAAGGGGGCTTGTGAAGAAGGCGCAGCAGAGACTGTACTTTTTGAGAATACTAAGGAAAAACCATCTTCCGCAGAAACTGCTGCTTGCCTTCTATCACTGTGCCATTGAGAGCGTGCTCACTTATGGCTTATGTGTGTGGTACGGAAACTGTACTACCCAGGACAGGATGGGGTTGTGCAGGGTTGTTAAGGCAGCAGAGAGCATTGTTGGCTGCCCACTCTCCACCTTAGAGCAGATTTATGCCACAAGGTGCCATAGGAAGGCACTGGACATAGTAAAAGATCCATCGCATCCTGGTCACTGTCTCTTCGAGCTCTTGCCGTCGGGACGGAGATACAGGACGATGAAGATAAGAATGAGCCGTCTTAAGAACAGCTTCTTCTCCAGAGCGATCTCGGCCCTGAATGGGAAGCCCAGACTTTGAAAGTCATCTAATCTCCCTTGCTGTATTATACTGTATTGTTTAATTAGTGTTTTTATGGAGCAGTCAAGTAATTTCGTTGTCCCCGAAGGGGGCAATGACAATAAAGATATTATTATTATTATTATTATTATTATTATTATTATTATGCAGTTGTCTTTGGTGTTGATCACTCTGTATTATGAATACAGTGGTACCTCGGGTTAAGTACTTAATTCGTTCCGGAGGTCTGTTCTTAACCTGAAACTGTTCTTAACCTGAAGCACCACTTTAGCTAATGGGGCCTCCCACTGCCACTGCACCGCCAGAACACGATTTCTGTTCTCATCCTGAAGCAAAGTTCTTAATCCAAGGTACAATTTCTGGGTTAGCGGAGTCTGTAACCTGAAGCGTATGTAACCTAAAGGGTATGTAACCTGAGGTACCACTGTAACATTATTTGGCAAAAGCTCTCAGAAATGTGAGAGGTTATGTGAGGCGATCCTAGATGTGTTCTAAACACACAGGGCCATTTCATGGGATCTTTGCTGATGTCACCAACCTTAATGCCCTCACCGTTTGATAGCAAGGACTAGTTGGATTATTGTACAGATAAAGATATTTCCTAAAACAGATAAGACCTTTATTAGGCAATGGGTTGGTTCTTGTGTTTAAACTCCATGCTATGTTTTCAAGGTGAAAAGGGTCTGAAACAAAGTTGAAGCATCTGAGACAGTTTCAGATGGAAAATTTTAGAGGGAAAGAACTGGATAAAGTCCAAGGTTGTTGTTGTTTTTCCTTTAGTGAAGCCTTTTTTGGAAACTGAAACAAAAAAATGCTTGTCGATTCAAGGCAGTTTGTTATATTTAAGGATTAACATTTACAGGGAACTTTCAAATTTCCACAATTTTGAGATGGGTTTGCAAAGCACATTGCAGTTTTTGATCCCATTTGCCTTCACAACAGTCCTGTGGGGTTACAGATGGGAAATTGAGGCAGAGAGGCAATGACTCACCTCAGGTTGTACAACATCTAAATCTCCAAGATCCAAATGAAACTCCCTGTTTTTTTGTACCTATGTAGAACAATTTGCTCTTAAAGTTTTGACACAAACGTAAGCAAACGTTTCCATTCCGACAGCTAAAAACAACCACCCTCCAAAAAGCACACACAGTTAGGGTTGCACACAACCCTTTTATTTTGGAAAAATACAAATGGTTATGATCAGAGTGAGCACTCAGCGCCCAGTGAAGTGGTCACTTGATTGCTCTCCATGCACCCAGATTAGGTCACCAATGTACCCTTTGAGCCAACCACAGTCTAACTGCAGGGTGATGCAATTTGCCAGGATTCACTCACCAAGAGCAGCAGCCCACATCCTGCCACACTTTGAAAGGGTCACATGAATCAGCCCACAACCCACCACAAATCAATTGTTTTTACACAACTGCAAATTCACAAATGCCAACTAGAATGACAGCTATCCATGGAACAGACCAGTATTTTGAACAGCAACAAAAACCCTAAAACACAGAACACTTCAAATGTGATGCTTCTGAAACATTATGAAAAAAAATCAGTTCACCAGACAACTGCTCACAGTGAGTTAAACTCGAAGCTTGCACGGAGAATGACCAGCTTTACAATAGGCTTATTTGTTGCTTCACATGCACCTCTAAAGGTAACTTGAAGGGGGATTTGAACAACTTTGGGACAGATCCACACCATGCATTTAAAGCACTTCCAACACACATTTAAAGTGCATGACTTTCCCCAGAAAATCATCGGGACTGTAGTCCCCCCCCCCAGCACCCATAACAAACTGCAGTTCCCAGGATTCTTGGGAAGGGGAGTCCTGTACACTGAATGTGCTTTAAATGTATAGTGTGGCTCTGCCCTTGGTTTATTCTTCTGAGTGTATTATTATCAGCAGCAGCAATCCTCCCCCTCAAGTAAGTTCTCTGCCCCCCCCCATAACAGCCCTAGGAGTCATCCAGACAAACCCAAAACTAGCCCTGTTTAGATATTCTTTCCACATGAGTGACTGCAAAGTGGAGAGGAGAAACGTGTCCGACCTTTCTGCAAACACACACACACACACACACACACGTACATTCAGATAGAAGGTCTGCACAGATCTATACAGTTACCAAAGTTCATTTGTCAGCCCCTGTGGCTAATCACACAGTATATAAAAAAAATCTACAGCATCCCAATTAATAATCATTTACATAAATAATAAGATGCAATATGTATCCTTTTGTAATCCTTACAGCAACCTGCAAGGTAGATGAGAATCATTATATATGTTCAAGGGATGTTTCCCTACTTGTGACTCCCAGCATACTGCATCTGATATTGGAGGCAGAACACATTTATTATGGCTAGTAGCCATTGACAGCCTTACGCTCCGTGAATCTGCCTATTGCTCTTTAAAAACCATCCATGTTGGTGGCCATCGATACATCTAGTGGGAAAGAGTGCCATAGTTTAACTATCTGCTCCATGAAGAAGGACTTCCATTTCTGTCCTGAATCTTCTGACTTTCCACTAGTATTACGCTGCAGTGAGGGGGAAACAACTCTCTATCCACCTTCCCTACATCATGCATAAATCTTACACACTTCTATCATTGCCAGCCCTTACGAGTCTTCTTTTCCTAAACTGAAAATCCCCAAATGTTGCAACCTTTCCTCAAAGGGGAGTTGCTCCAAGCCATTGATCATTTTGGTTGCCCTTTCCTGAACCTTTCCCAGCTCTACAGGATGCCTTTTGAGGTGCGGTGACCAGCACATGGTGTTCCAGTAGTTGCACCATAGATTTGTATAATGGATCTGAAGCTGAGAGAGTGTGGTTTGCCTAAGGACCACATGAGGAAGGCAGAGGGAAGATTGAAACCAGTGGGCTTCCTGATTCACAGACTAGTCTCTTAGCTATTATTACACCGGCTCCCCCAACTCTGTGGAGTGAGTTCGGTGAGTCTCGGGGAAATAAGAAAATATATTTTATGTTCTGTGATGCAACAACACTTTGGAATAGTGGTGAATCCTTTAAAATGAAGGCAATCTGGCAACTCTGAAGCAGACAAGACATGCTTACTTCATTGTGTGACTCAAGAGCAGTATCCACAGTTGCTTTGAAGTGGTTCAGACCAAAGGAGGCAGAGTTTAAGAATGAGAGAGTGGAGAACATATTACAGAAGCTCTGGAGAGGCAAAGACACAGTACACAATCTGCCCTCATTTGTTCTCATAAATGCTAAGCATGATGTCGCTGGGGGAGGCTGAGCATACAAAATCCTCTTGCCTTGGCTTTGCTCTTTTCAAGCTCTCGCTCACAAAGGCCATTAACCAGCAGGAACAGCAAATGGTGCTGCAAAGGATCTGAAAAGCACAACAAGCTGTGTGTGTACATGTATATTACTGGTAACAAAGCTGATTCTCAAGCCTGAAAATGATTATCCAGAGGCATCACAGAGGGCAGTACGCTATTTGTAGGGCTGCCCTATCCAAGCCCAGTTTAAAGATAAAGAACCATGAGAGAGAGCTGCAGGGATGCTGCCCTGCAGGGAACTTAAGGGGCACTTGAACAGGCACACACAGCAGCTGAGCACAGTCTTCTCCATTACGGTGAAATGTTTGTGTTTCTATTTAGTCATTCTTCCTATATTTACATAAATTAGTGTAAGCACATTTTATGCAAATATATGTCATCTTTTGAACCTTGTTTTTGATTGTGCTTTGCTTTCTCTCTCCACTCCCCTTCCTCCTTTTTGAGGTTTGTAAATAGCCACCCTAGGCAATGCCTGAATGATCATAGTTACATTGCAATATTTCCTATTAATCCAGGAACCAGCAATGGAGCCACTGGTCACAGCTTCTGCTTTGCATGCAAAAAGCTATAGATTCAATCCCTGGCTCCTACAGCTACGACTGGGAAAGACCCCTGTCTCAAACCCTAGAGAGCTGCAGCCTGTCAATGGGTTCAATACGCAGCAGCTGGATCAATGATCTAACTTCATATAAGGTGGTTCCATTAATACAGTGGTTCTCAAACTTTTTTCTCTGAGCCACACTTTCAGAATAACAATTTGCCCATCCCACATTATTATTATTTTTTATGGATGAGCAATACATTGGGGGGGGGTGACTCCTAGCAGTGCTTCATTTATATCATAGAATACAATTGCTTTATAATATTATCATGGGGCATCCAGAAAGTATAAAACAATGGAGCTCCATAAGAACACAAATCATTCCCAAAATATAATTATAAACGAGACTCTTGTGTATGTACCTTAAGTATGCATACAAACTGAATGAGAGGTGTGAGCATGCAGTATCACTTAAATGTTCTTGCTCTCATTTTGCAAATGAAAAACAAACATTTTGATACCATACTATGAGTGTGACACTGAACTGTTTCAATGTTAACTTTGATTGTCCTTGAATCTTTCCACCACACTTGCCACACCCTTTGAGATCCACTGCCTCAATACCTCTATTCATCGGGATAAGGCTACTAGCCTAGGCTCTCCTTGGCTCAGGCTGTACTCAGCTCCCTTCCAATCTCTGCAAGCCACTTTGGGAGCCTTTTTGGCTAAAGAGTGGGGTACAAATGCTCACTATAGATGATAGAAGAAAGAAAGAAAGAAAGAAAGAAAGAAAGAAAGAAAGAAAGAAAGAAAGAAAGAAAGAAAGATGATAGATAGATAGATAGATAGATAGATAGATAGATAGATAGATAGATAGATCCATGTAGATGCCCATCTCCTTGTCCTAATGCTGGCCAATGCCTTGTATGCAACTCACTTTTGCCTCAGGCCTGTGCCATTTTGAAACACATGGCACTGGATGCAGCTGTGAGCCATTTCTTAGGTGGACTTTATGTGGACAGGGCTGGTCTTCTCCTTGTTTTCATGAATAGTTCCATGATGCAGGCCTAGCATGCACCACATAGTTTGCAGGGCAGAAGTCACATACTGCTCTCAATGGAAAGCAGTTCTAATTCAAGCCAGTATTGCACAAAGTGGCCATGTAGTGGACCCTTACATTGTCAGTATCAAAAACATGTGATTCTGCATAGTTCTGAGTGTACTAAAACATAAAAAGAGGCTGAAAAAAGGAATAATTGGATTGTACGGGCAAGACCTACATTGTACATTGATTCATAGGCCAGATCTGCACAGCTTGTGAACCACCAAGCAAAAGACAGCCCAGCCCACCAGCTGAATCTTGTGGCTTGTAAAGTGCTTTACAACTTCTTGGTTTTTGCTATCCTGGGCAAGTAACAAAATCAGGTGGTCTATTGACTCCTTGGTAGGCTAGGTTTGGCTACCACCACACACTGCACTCTGTTGTAAGAGGCATGTTTTATGTGTGGGTGTGTGGCACTTGAGACTCACTCCCATAGTCCTCCATGTGAAGAATTTACATGCTGAAGCTATGCATGAACTGCTCAAAGCAAACCAGAACTAAAACCTACATGCAGCCAGTGGATGCAGTGCAAATAAATGCTGCTGATATCCAATCCCTCCATCTGATCAAAGTCATCCAATCTGGGCTGCTAATTACAAAAGAAAACCCATCAAAACTAGATATTATGTGACTATGGTTTGTGGGAGGGATTACTATGTTGCTCTCTTCCTCCTCCTCCTCCCTCTCTCTCTCTCCCTCTCTCCCACACTCTCGCTCATGTTCCGTTTCTGCTCCCGCTGGTTCAGAACACTTAGACAGACAGGGTTATATAACCTTATTTATACTTTGCACAATTGTGCATTTTTGCAAATTGGCTCAGTGGGACCATAAAACGTTGTTGCTGATGGCGAGGAACAGAGGAAATGCAAGGGGCACTCATTTGAAAGCAGGTATCATTGCCACACATGAATGTACAGAACTCCTCAGTGATTTGCAAGAGGGAGAGAGGACCCAAGAAAATGATAGGTAATCTTTGAGGCAGCAGAGGGCAGATGCTAATGTTTACCAGTATTTATTAAGGAATTCTTATGCCACCACAACACAAATTCATATAAAATATCAGTGTGACTTATATATAGAAGCATTTTCATGGATAACACTGATGTGTACAGAAGCATTGCAGGGCAGCCCTGAGTATCAGAAAAGCGAAGCGACTTTCCATGCAGTGTTGACATTGCTGCTGCTGACTCCTGACCCTGCCGGGACAGTGGATGCGACTGTGTAACTCAAATTGTGTTGCTGGACCACAACAGGGCCCCAGGATAGACCAGAGCCGAGTTCAGTTTTTGTTCGACACTGCTGTGCTCCACCCTCACTTGGTGGTTTTCTCTAGGACATGTGGTTTTGCTTCCAGTGTGGATGCCCAACAGCTAAAGCCAGGAACGCCCAAGATAGCCATACAGCTTCCCAGCTCCTACTTCAGTCATGCCAGGTGAATAAATTCAGGAACAGACATAGGCTTGGGGGGCTAGAAGGTGGCAGCATGTTCTTTGCTTGGCTATCAGACACATTTTTTTAATAAAAGGAAGTCATTTGACACAAGGCTACAGCTTTCTCGTCTGCAAGAAGTAGTAGAAGAACACCAGACACACCCAGCTTTTCCCAAAAGCAATGAGGACAGCCTGAGCTAGCCAATGTGGCTGAATTCAAGGCTATATAGTCATTTCTAGCACACAGATGTTCTTTCTGGGAAGGAAGGGTCAAAGCAACACTAATGCTGAGGCAAATGGAAATCAGGCTATGACAAAACACTCTTCCTGAGTATGGGCAGTGGGTGTTTCTTCATGAGATAACTTCTGCTCTGAAGATTCAGGGACAAAGTTACATAATCAAAATGGCATGTGTGTGTGTGTGTGTGTGTGTGTGTGTGCGCGCGCGCACACACACACAGAGGCATGCACAGTGTTTTAGAACTGAGGTGGCTAATCTATGGCCCTCCAGATATCATTGAACATCAACTCACATCAGCTCCAGCCACCCTAGCAATGGTCAGGAATGAGGGTAGTTCTAGTCCACACAGAGCTTCCTCAGCCCTGCTTCAGGCTGTTCAAAGCACTTGACAGAATTACCTCAGAAATTCTTACCACAACTCTGTCAGTGCTGGCTCTAGGCCCAGGGTTGTTCTTTTTTGTTTGGGTGGGGGTGGGGGGAGGGCCCTCAGAGGATTCCCACTTCCTCAACACCATCAATCCTTTAATGTGGAAGAGGGTATTTCAGCTTTACATGACAACGTCCTCCTGCTAAGGAAGCCTGTTCAACACAACTATTAAAGGTGCAGGAGCACACACACACACACACACACACACACACACCCGTCCTCTTTTGCACCTGACAACCAAGGGAGAAAGTCAAGCAAATGAGCAGGCAGTGGCCACACATGGGGGTGAGCAGGGTGACAGGTGACTCAGAGCCAGGGAGTTTGGTCAGCGTTGGGCTTTGGCATGTGACCCGTGATGTCCAAGCCCTGAATTTGGTTAGACTGGCCAATATTATTCTCCCTATACTGCAGAAGATGGTACCCGTTCATGACAGAGATGAGATTTCAGCGAGAAACATCCTGGTTTATGGTCCAATCCCTTATCTATACTATACCACACAGTGGCATGCCTTTGCCTCCTCCTCCTCTGCTGCAGAAACATTTCTGAACTTCAACAAATCTGTGTCATGGTGCTTTAAAAAAATAACAATCTCTAAATATCTGTTAACTGCAAAGCCACCACAACGAATAACTACAAAGAGGAATTATGGCTTTCAACCACCTGCTAACAGTTGAGAATGGATAATGATGTGACCAAGCGGCTTCAGGCTTCAGTAACAAGATATGGCCCAAAGTGGTAGACCTACATTTTGGGGGGCCCTGTAGTTTGAACTGGGGTCTGGGATGAGGTCTGGGAAACCACTGTTGTCTTCTTCAGTTGGATTGTTCCACAACAGATCACCATTCCTTTACATCACCTTTAAAGGTAAAGGTAAAGGTACCCCTGCCCGTATGGGCCAGTCGTGTCTGACTCTGGGGTTGCACGCCCATCTCGCTTAAGAGGCCGGGGGCCAGTGCTGTCCGGAGACACTTCCGGGTCACGTGGCCAGCGTGACAAAGCTGCTCTGGCAAGTCAGCACCAGCGCAGCACACGGAAACGCCGTTTACCTTCCCGCTATAAAGCGGTACCTATTTATCTACTTGCACTTAAGAGTGCTTTCGAACTGCTAGGTGGGCAGGAGCTGGGACCGAACAATGGGAGCTCACCCTGCTGTGGGGATTCAAACCGCTGACCATACGATGGGCAAGTCCTAGGCGCTGAGGTTTTACCCACAGCGCCACCCGCATCCCTTACATCACCTTTACTGACCCTCAAACTTCAAGATTGTTGAAATATATGCAAGAAAATAATAATAATCATGCAATTCAAATTGGGTCTACTAGATCCAAAAAAATTTAAGCAATATGGACTAAAGTCGCTTCTGGGGCCCCTCTGGAATTAGGGGCCCTGAAGCTTAAGCTTCATTAGTTTCATTGTAGATCCACCCAGGCAATCAATTTACATATTAAGGATGCTACATTTCACTGGGTCATGCCATTGTTCCCTCTAGCTCAACATGGCCTACAGCAACTGGCAAGGGCTCTCCAGGGATTTTGACGGGGATTCTTTCCCAGCCCTACCTGGAAATGTCAGGGTTTGAACCTGGGGTTCTTCTGGATGCAATGCAAATGCTCTACCACTGACCATGACCCTTCCTGCTATGCTAAGTGTCTTGAGGAACTGCACATCATTTGGGATTGAGGCTGAAACACTTCTTTGATTAAATCAGCAGCACAAAGACGTCTTAAACTTTAAACCCCATTTTCCAGCATGGTGTGCTCTTGCCCAAAAGTAAATTGCCTGTAAAATGAGGCAGTGCAGGGAGAAATATCTGCAGCAACCGTACTGAATTAACCTTCATTTTCCAGGGTTATGCTACCTACACAGGGAATACGCACGCACCCGGGACACTCTATCCTAGCAACAAGAAACCCCCTTGCCCAGCAACTAAATCTCTCCAGGCAGCAATACAAACATTTCCAGAGGATAAAGAGCGGGTGGAAGCTCCTTCCTTTTCACACAAGTTTTGGCACGAAAGGCAGCGCTAAACCACAACACACAGGCAAATAAACTGAGCGGCCAACATCCAGAATATAAAGGCATCCTCCAGCCAGAGCTGGGATAGCCCCCGCCCCAGTTCTCCAAGCTTCCCCACCACCACCAACTGCCCAAATTCACACTTAACAGGCTCTGCATTCATTCTCTTCCCTTGAAAATTCACCCAAAAACTGGAAAAGAAGGGGAGTGGGGATGAAGTAGGGGTAAGAATCAAATGAAATCCAGATCCAGAAAACCGTTTTGACCCTTGCTACTTCTCTAGCAACAACATCTATGTGCAGACCATAAAAATGGTGAGGGGAAGGCAGAGTTAAAGAAATGCAACTTATAGAATGCTGGAGTGAAATAAGAGAGGTTGGCCGATCTGCTTCCAATGAAGCTGAAGAACCCACAAGGGGCAATGGGTGAAAGTGGGGGTGAAAGACAGAAATACACACACATACACACACACACACACACACACACACACACACACCCTATCAAATGACTCCAGCACTCACCTGTAATCCGGTCCCTCTCCATCCCGACCAGATGTATTCAGCATCCGCCTGTCCCAAATTGTACTTTTTAACCACTCTCCCTGTTGCTTCCCCCCAGCTTTCCTCCTCCTCCTCCTCCTCTTCTTCAAAAAAATGTTTTTAGTCTAATTTCTTCAACCGGCTGCAATCACGAATGCACCCAGATTACCACATTTCCATGTGCTGATCATATGTTTGTGCTCCAAACTGAAGTAGCTTTGTCTCGTTGAAATAAAGAGAGAGAGAGGAATAAAGAAGGTGCCAAAGGCATGACCCAGGAAAAAAGAGAGAAATTCAATGTGATTTCTCTCTCCCCCCCCAACTCGAAAAAAAATATATTCTGCCACGTGCAGGGCTAAACTGAGAAACTCAGTTCACCCGCAAGACAGTCTTAAAGGCACAGTGCGTACATTTCCAGGACAAGGCTGCCGCTCTCTTGACTTGTCATTTAATATTAGCTGGGAGACGCTCTGAAACTTGGCTCCTTGGAACAAAGCAAGCAACTCTCCGCCAGCTGCTAAAAAGTCTCTCCTGATTTCTCCATGCTTAATTCTGCTGCCGTTTCTCCTCCTCCCCTACTTTTTTGGCTTAAAAAGCACTTCGTAGCTCCAGAAGCCAGCTGATTCCTCCATCCAGCCTGGTCTGAGGTTTTGTGATTGGTTTTTTTGGGGGGGGGGGTCAAATTATACACAAACTATTCCGCTGATGAAGGCTGACTTCACTCCTCAGTAGAGAGAGAGAGAGAGAGAGAGAGAGAGAGAGAGAGAGAGAGAGAATCACAGGCTGTTAGCTACTAGGAAGGATTACGGCACATGTTTGCTGTCTCCAGTGAAGAGGCTTCCTACTCAGTCTTGGCAAGGAGCTGCCGTGTTGCCTTGGCATGAGGAACTGGACCTTCCCTTGTCACATTTGCCAACAGAGAGATGGGGCTCCTACAGCTGGCCTGTAACTGAGAGGCTGAAAAATCTCTCTTGCCAGTGATGGGGTGGGGTGGTGGTGGTGGTGGTGGAAGAGCCTAGAGGGAAAAGGCTGGATCTCCAGGAGCCCCTGTCAAAAACTCAAGGTGATGAAGTCTGTGCTGGCAAAGCAACCAACCAGGGTGGAAATTAAATGGAATGGTCACAGTGAGCTCACCAACAAGGTGGGGTATCACAGCTGGTTTATTAAATTGTTGCTATGACTTGGGAGGGTGCTGGCATGGGCATCCCCCCCTTGCAATGCCTACCAGAGAATGGACTTGGACTTATTTGCAGCTGTCAGGGCGGGTCTGCAATGGGTTATTTACAGCAACAGGATGTGCTCATTTAGCATCTCTTCCCATCAAGGCAGCCCACCCATGCCTTGAGCTTAGCCATCATTCATCCCTGGTCTACCCAACAAGAGGGGACCATAGCACAGTTTTTGCAGCATCTCCTGGCCGCAAAACCGAAGGTGTGGTTTGGATTGCTGGTGGGTGGGTGGAAATGCCTTTTGGGTGCATGGCTTGACTGCATCAAGCTGGCAGAACTTGTGACTTGCCAAGCCAAATGCAGATCACCCAGAGCTTGAGAAAATTCCTGACTCTACTGCCAGGAGGTTGTTGAGCTGCTGGCAGGCTGCCATACATGGCTAAGTGGGCTGCATTTGGCTTGCTAGGTCCCAAGTTGTGCAGGCTGGGCTAGACTGTCCCTTTCAGCTCCAGGGTTTGGTCAACCAACATCTCTCCAGCTAGTTTTAAAAAAACGAATAGGTTGATTGCAATATGTCAATGGTCATGCATGTGGAGTTTCAGGAAGCGGCCATTAGCAAGCAACCAGATTCCTGCCAGTCCTATTCATAGCGCTGCCTCCACACAAATTCTGCACAGATAGCCAATGCTAACAAATGGGCCTGCACTGGAAACACTCTAGAAAGCACTCCTGTGGAAACAAATGTTGCCAGGCCCACAAGCTGCTGAGCCTGAAAGTATTCTTCAGATCTCCCAGTCCAGTTTCCAGTAAAGAGAGGAAGGAGCCTCCAAAGCCATTAGTCCAAAGGTGGGGAACCTATGACCATCCAGTGGTTGCTGGTCTACAGCTCTCATCACTCCTGTCCATTGACCATGCTGGCTGGGTCAGATGAGAGTAGGAGTTCAAAAACATCCAGAGGGCTGCAGGTGCCCCATCCCTGTGTCCATGCCATTCATCCAATAAAATCCACCACTTTGACTATTACAGTGCAATAAACCTGACACAAATCCTGAGTGGATTCCCTAAGACGGTTGAACAGCACCTTGTACACCTCTTTCTGGAAATACCGGCAGCCATGCTGGCACCAAACATATTGCCCTGCTTTCCTTTGGACCACATCAGTGAGGCTGAGAGGGCGGTCCTGTCATCTGGACAGCCCAAGGACTCCATACACAGCCCAGGCTTGCACCATGGAAGGTCACTTTGGTGCTTCTAATGCAGCTGTTTGACTTCACTCCTGGAGGTGCATTCCATTGTCTCTCAAGACAGACAGATGCCAACAGGAGAAAGACCTGTTTTATATATGCAGTGGCTTGTGGGACTCGGAGGAAATTTTATGCACCCATAGACTGCATGCAGAACATGTGTGATGCAGAATGTATGTGTGCTCAGTTCATGTACTGCCTGCCTGCCACACATGCTTCCAGGATAGGTGTGTAAGCCAGAGACTCATTTTGCACTTCTCACCCACATGTAGCTCAACCATAAACTGGGAGCCTTACGAACCCACCCTTTGTCTTATTGTCAACATAACATTTGCAAATACAACTGCAAGGTTTGGGGCACAGGTGTGTCCCACAGGTGTGTCCTCACATTACACATGAATTCATGGCCGAACTAAGATTTATTTATTTCTATTTATTTAGGAACATAAGGTAATCCTGCTGGATCAGACCAATGGCCCATTTACTTCAGCATCCTGTCCACACAGGAGTCAACCAGATTCCTGTGAGAAGCCTGCAAGCTGGACACAAGTGCAACAGCATCCTGCAATTCCCAACAACTGCTGTTTGGAGGCATGCTACTCTGACAGTGGAGGCAGAACATAGCCACCATCTAATCCTCTTCTAAAGTCATCCATTTTAAAGCCATCACTGCCTCCTGCATCTCACATTTATTCCTTCATGGAACCCAAAGTAGCAGGTGCAGGTGATTCCCTGGTGGTCTCCTGTCTAGGCACTGACCAAACCCAGACTTGCGTAGCCTCATGTGCCTTAAGACCACACCCTGGGACTAGAGATTCCCCATTCACTGATCTTCTTAGCTCAAGCGGACTTCTGCAACACTTGGGAACATACCTCACAACAAAGGATGCTTGAGAAGCATGCCTTGGGGTTACATTAAAACTGTCCTTCCAAGTGCTTGTCTATCTGCACAGCTGTCACGGCTTCCTCTAGAGCCCTCCCATGCTTGAGAATATCCTTCCCAGGGCCTGGACTCCAAATTTAGATGTGCTGTTCCAGCCTGCTTGACCCATGCTGACTAAGTGGAATAATTTCGCATCATGATGGAGAATGAGTATGGCTTGACTACATCCCCCAAATGACATCTCTCTCTTTCTCTCTCTCTCTCTCTCTCTCTCTCTCTCTCTCTCTCTCTCTCTTATAAGCACATGACATTGCTGGTCTGCATTTATCTGGTGATTCATTTCCATCCCCAGATTATTAGGACAGATGAATCATCTTCCCATGAAGCTGGAGAAGCAGCTAAGAATTCTGCCTTTTGGGCTGCACCCTCCATAGGCAGGCAGGCACTGAACTTATATGTGCTTTCCCCACATGTCTGCTAAATATGGCATTCTGGTTACTGGGGGTGGGTGAGCAGGACAGGAAGTGGCATGTGGGATCAGACAAATGCATTCCAACCAATGTTGTCCCTTCGGAGAAAAAAAGTAGGAAACACAGCAGCAGGCACTCAGTCACTCCTTCTAAACCTTGAGTAATTATAGGATCCCTTCAAATACTCTGACACAGGAAGGCTTGTTTAATGTCTTTCATATCTGACGGTGCAACTCTGGATGCCCCTTTCTGCCTGCAATCTCTTATACAGTCATCTTGCAGGATTAGACAGCTAAGCAAGAAGCTATGTCTTTCCATACATGGTAAGAAACTCTGGATTTTTCATTGAACTGTATAATACAGAAGGCAAGGCTACGTGGCCTGCTCAGGCTCCAATGTGTGTTATATAGCAGTAGTGTGATATAGTGGTGTGCTATGCAGCTGATTACAGGGAGAACAGAAACTCCTTGTTATCGCTCCCCAGGCCATTTCTGAGCATGATTCAAAGAGCTGCTTATGACCTGCAAAGCCTATACAGCTTGGGTCCAGGCTATTGGATAGACTGAATCTCCCTATATGAGCCTGCTCTGCACTTTGGGGCCTTCCGGGAACACCTTTCTCTTGGTCTTGCCACCTTCATAGGGATGTTTGGTGAGGCCATGAGGGAGGGTCTTCTTGGTGGCTGCTCCTGGATTGTGGAACTCCCTCCCACAGGAGGCTAGGCTGGTGCCCTCTCTGTTTTCCTTTTGCTGGCAAGCAAAGACTTTTCTGTTCTGACAGACTTTTGAGGCAGGGTCTTCTGAGGCTGCATGTTGTGCTTTTAGATGCGTCCAGTACTGCCTTTAATGGAGTTACTTTTTAATATGTATAGTGTATGTTTAGTTGTATCTGTCTAAGGGCTTATTCACAGTTGCCTTTCCTCTGCACCTTCCAAGCACTTTAAAGCTCTGTGTCAGAACACACTCTCTCTCTTTGCCCCGGAGCTCTCCCTGCAAAAACCCACTCTTTAAAGCTGAACTGGAGCAAACAGCAATCCACAGAAAACCCGAACTGCAATTTAAAGAGTGGCTTTTCACAGAGAAAGCTCTTGGACAAAAAGAGAGAGTGCTTGGACTTGGAGTTTTAAAGCACAGACCTGTGCCTGGAAAGAGCAGGACAAAAGCTAAGTGTGGATATGCCCTTAATTTATGCTGTGAGCTGCCTTGGGTGTTGCAGTGGGAGAATGGCAAGATATTAAAAAATAAATAAATAGCAGTGTGCCAGGAATATACCCTATTCCAAGTACCTCCAAGCAAAGGCAAAGTTGTGGGGAGGTCCTTATAAAGCTATTCTTTCTTTTCGGTATGTTTTCTTTCAATTTGAGAATGGGAGATGCTTGAAGGTCTAAAATATGTGTGTGAGAGAGAGTGATTTGCTATATTCTGTCTACATGTTTTGGATGCAGCTAACCTCTTGCAAAACTCACAGGAGAGCTCAGATTTTTTTTTTTTTAAAAACCTAAAAATAAAATATGTATCTTTCTGCACAGATAAACATGTGCATATAAGTTTCATTTACTTTCAGCCCAGCCAGCCACCATCTTTAGCTGCTGACATGGAAAGCTTTTTCTTGGATGGGGTGTGGGGACAGGAAGAAAAGCAAAATCCAATTAAAGGCTCGAAACTTCGGTTTGGACAGACCTTGTCTTTCATGCTCAGAAGTCCTTTCCAAAGCAACAAGGGCAGTGCTTGCAACAGAGAGACAAATAAAGCATCCATTATGCAGGCAGCCAAGCTCAGACAGCTTTGGATATTCTGAGCAGCTTCAGAAATGCAGGAAGTGTAAGGGAATCCCAGGCTGGATGCTGGGATTATCCACAGTGTACAGACAATGAACACAGCAATTCCAAGGAATGCAGTGTTCTCATTGGTCCAAGCACCATGCACCACACATGACATACACAGTATCTGCGCTTATGAAACTTCCTTAGAGCAGGTCAGGCAATTGGTTCAACTAGCCCAGCATTGCCTACTACATGGCTAGTCCCCTCCTGGTGTTGTTAGACTACAGTTCCCTTCATCTCTGACCACTGACCACATTGGCTACGGATGATGGGAATCTGAAGCCCAATAAAATATTGAGGATGCCATGTTGGCTACCTTTGGGCTACTTTGAAAGGCAGAGGTCTTACAGGTGTTTTTAGGGTAGCGTGACAGATGCGGCTGCATTGGGTGCAGGAGACACCACAACAATGCTGTAGAACGGAGCACGAGAGATTGGGGGGGGGGGACGGCCAGCAAATTTTAGTTTCGCACAGAGCGCTGCTGAAATTTGAGAGCCCGAAGTCTGCCACTGCATGCTGCCTGCGGTATTTTAATTGGTACACCAGTAATCAAACAAAACTCTAGTAGGATAACTGGCACATATTTTCTGGTATATTTACTTACTTTCTTAAGATTTTTGTGGCAAGCCATCAGTCAGGAGCACAGAGATCACCCATGTGGAATGCATTAACTATTGATAACCAATATAATAAAGTGCTAAGATCCAGTGGCAGATGCCCCATTATTAGGCAATTTAAATTTTCAAAGTTTTCCCAGGTGATTAGTCTCCCCGCCTCCCCCAAAATAATGAGCTGAATTTGAGGGGAGGGGGAATAAAAAACCTGTTGTCTAGCACCCCGGAATATTTTTAATGATAACATTGTAAAGAAACATATTGTAAGGGGAGCTGCCATCTCTGGGAGTTTACGAGCATATATTCATTTGTTATATTCAGAGTTTTAGTTTCTGGAGTTTTGGTCTGCAACTTTCATTAAGAATAGTTCCCCTCTGGCTGAACTGCTGTTGAGCAGAAAACCCATGGAATATCCTGCCTGAGCCTATTACTTCCTAGGAACTTGGATGGATGCTTTTAAAACTATAAACTTTTTTTTATCTATCCTGCATACTAAACTCTGCTTCCACATACCTCCTATACCACACATTATCTCCCAAGGAACATTTTTAATCACCAATTACTGACTACCTATAAGAATGGCTATCCATCAAAGCTACAGAGTGACTGAAGGTTATCTCGATAGCTCCAGGCCTTTCTGTTATGCAAGGCCCTTCATGCACACTGAGACATGCTGCTTGAAGGAGCAGAAAAAAAGGAATTTGCTTTGAGATGAGAAAAAATATTTAATAGCAAGACAGCTGTGTTTTCCAGTGTCTAGTGCCTTTCCCCAATCTGGTACCCTCCAGGTGCTGTTGACCTCCAATTACCATCAGCCCCAACCAACATGGTCAATGGTCAGGGATGCTGGGAGCCAGGGCCGGCACACCCACTAGGCAAAGTAAGGTGACTGCCTCAGGCGGCAGGATCCACAGGGGCAGCAAATCCCAAAGCAGAGCTTTATGCCTTGCTTGTTCCTGATGTAGATCTTTATTAACTGCTTCTTCCCGGTTGTGGAGGGGGGCACCATTTTGTCATTTTCCCTCAGGTGCCAAAATGGTTTGGGAGCTATAGTTACACCATATCTGGAGGGACATAGGCTCTGCCACCCTGTGTTTTAAAGATATATTAATCTACCCCTGCATTGAAAAGATATACACCTTGAGGGTACCTCAAGATATATCTCAAGGTTGTGGGAGACTGGTCTACATAGTGGCTGTTTCTCATATACACACTGCAACCTGTCTTTGTCTCTGTCTCACACACAAGCTGCTCACTTCAGATTGAAAATATTTTTTAAACAAACATAAAACTTTGCTATGATAACCTAAATATACAACAGCAGAAACACTTGATTCAGAAAAGGGAAGACCTCATGAAGATTTTTTTTGGAACATTGCTCTGTACCCAAACACTCCTCTCTGGACCCAGTTCCAGCAGTCCTGAGACAGGAAGGAAAAGTCTCGACTTGTACTCCATGAATAGCTCTGGTCCGAGGACAGATTTAGATGTGGGTACATTATTATGTGGCTAAGTTACAATTAGGGTTTCTGGAAAGCACTGCAGAGTAGCTGAAAGATCTTGTCTTTACAACCCCAACTCGAGCATGGCCAGATAGCTCCTGCTTTCTCTACTTCTACCTCCTTCCCTTCTGGACACAGTTATTTATATATCTATGAAGGCAAGTTATAGGGCCACGGGGAAGAACAGAAGGGGAATTCAACTTGGACAGCAATATGCCCATGGACATTTTGCAAAAAAAGAAAAACAACCTAACCACCAAAAATGAGTCTCAGAAGTCAAATGTTTCTTGGTACATGAGAAAGAAAGAATGGGTGGAGGTTATGATGTTCAAAATGCCATAAGAAGAAGACCAAATAATATTTCTGTAATTGATTGGCTTGTAACTTTTTCAGGGTTGGCCAGCGTACAAAACACAGTTCCTCACAGCCAGCACTCTTTGCAAGGACTCAGCTGGTGCTAGCATCAGAACCCTGCTACTGACCTTCCAGAGGACCACTCTCTAATTTCCACTCGGTCCATGGTATAAGGTAGAAATTCAAAGACATTCCTGACCTGGCCTTTTCTCCTACAAGACGCATACATGCAGAGGGAGAGACATACAGTGAAACACACTTATTCCCTAAAAGGACCACCAGACGAACCTTCACAAACATGACACTAGCCATTTTCTCTTGGTGGTTTGAACCAAGAGTCATTCTCTTCATACTGGACCCTACACATGCACCCACAGTCCCACACACAGAGAGGAGCATTGCAGTGCTAGCAGAATATGTAAAGGGGGGAAGCTGAGCAGCTTCTTCCTCACCCCATCCCCCACATACAGCAAAGTGTCATCACCACAGTACCTTTCAACACCTTTGCTGCAAATAGTTCACCTCTGCTCGCCTGGTTGCTGAAGCTCCTTATGGAGTAAAACTCTGTCTAGTCTTGTGCAGTTAGTTTGCTGCCTTCCCAGCACAGCCTACTGTTACTCCCAAGGCTATTACATTCCATGTAGATACATATTGGTTGGCATCAACAGATAATGAGTGCGTTTTATCTCTCTGTTGGTGTATTGTGTTTGAGCAAAGGGTAATCTGGAATGGCACCAGAAAAAGTAATCAAACATAACTAAATTCCATTGTGCTTTGTTTTGTGAACAACTATCCATCCTTTCATAGTTACAAAACTGAGGCCAGGAATCTGTTTTTGATATCAGAACTGGAGCTTGCACCCTTATCCTTTCACACACAAATCTACTCCTGTTTTCTACCACCACCAAACTTTCTTAATTTCAGGCTGCAAACCTAACCTCAGTCACATATGAGGAAGCCCCATTAAATTCAACAGTTTTGAGTAGACATGTTTAGGATCACACTATAAATTTGAAGGGGGAAACACTCTTTGTTCCCACTATAACCGATGGTAGTCAGTCTCATACACCTTTGCTGATCTACTGTACATCTACCTAGTAGACACAGACCTACCCTTTGTCCACCCTGGTCTAGTTGAAAGACAGCCATGAGACAACCTTCTTTAATATCTCATAGATGGAAAATCTGTGGTATAGTAGAGAATAGTGTAACCTGGATCTGTTGAATCTCAGCTGCTGGGCACAATGCTGGCATACAATTACTCTGATTGCACTTGCAAAATGAGGTCAGGGTTCTTGCACTGTGACCTGTACAGACATACATAATGATAAGGAATGCCTGCTGCTTGCTTCAAGGATTGTTCCCCCATAGCTCCAAAAAACCCTAACCAAATAAACAAAAATGCCAGTTGAAGCATCGCGAGACAAAGCAAAGACAAATGATTCATCTATCAAGCTTGAGAGCTGGCTAAAAGAAGGGAGAGTTGCAGCAGGACCTCTAGATTCAATAGCACCACCGTACA
>NC_139570.1:51610902-51648402 GCF_965112155.1 Podarcis liolepis | reverse complement strand
GGAGAGGGGGCGGGGCCTGCGGAGAGGGGGTGGGGCCTCTTTTCCCGGAGGCAGGGCTATGCAAATGGGGCTTCCGAGGGGAGGAGCTTGCTATAGTAGAGTGTGGTGTGGTGTGGTGTGGTGTGGTGTGGTGTGGTGTGGTGTGGTGCGGTGCGGTGCGGTGCAGTATAGTATAGTATAGTATAGTATAGTATAGTATAGTATAGTATAGTATAGTATAGTATAGTATAGTATAGTATAGTATAGTATAGTATAGTATAGTATAGTATAGTATAGTATAGTATAGGGTATATAATGTATAGTATAGTATAGTGTATATAAGTTTTAGTATACTATATATAACATATAGTATAGTATAGTATAGTATAGTATAGTATAGTATAGTATAGTATAGTATAGTATAGTATAGTATAGTATAGTATAGTATAGTATAGTATAGTATATATACTATGTATAATTTATAGTATACTATTTATAATGTATAGTAATAGTATAGTATAGTATGGTATGGTATGGTATGGTATGGTATGGTATGGTATAGAATATATACTATGTATAATTTATAGTATACTATTTATAATGTATAGTATAGTATAGTACAGTACAGTACAGTACAGTACAGTACAGTACAGTATAGTATAGTATAGTATAGTATAGTATAGTATAGTATAGTATAGTATAGTATAAGATAGTATATATACTATGTATAGTATAGTATAGTATAGTATAGTGTATAGTATAGTATAGTATAGTATAGTATAGTATAGTATAGTATAGTATAGTATAGTATAGTATAAGATAGTATATATACTATGTATAGTATAGTATAGTATAGTATAGTATAGTATAGTATAGTATAGTATAGTATAGTATAGTATAATTTATAGTATACTATTTATAATGTATAGCATAGCATAGCATAGCATAGCATAGCATAGTATAGTATAGTATAAGATAGTATATATACTATGTATAGTATAGTATAGTATAGTATAGTATAGTATAGTATAGTATAGTATAGTATAGTATAGTATAGTATAGTATAGTATAGTATAAGATAGTATATATACTATGTATAGTATAGTATAGTATAGTATAGTATAGTATAGTATAGTATAGTATAATTTATAGTATACTATTTATAATGTATAGTATAGTATAGTATAGTGAAGTATAGTATAAGATAGTATATATACTATGTATAGTTTATAGTATAGTATAGTATAGTATAGTATAGTATAGTATAGTATAGTATAGTATAGTATAGTATAGTATACTTATATTGTATATACTATATATAATTCATAGTATAGCATAGCATAGCATAGCATAGCATAGTATATATACTATATATAATTCATAGTATACTATATATAATGTATAGTATAGTATAGTATAATATATATAATTCATAGTATAGTACTATATAGTATACTGTATATACTATATTATAACTCATTGTATACTATATATAATTTACAGCATAGTAAATTATATAGGAGCTGCAGGTGATTGGTCCGTTCCCGGGGTCTGGCTCCGCCCCCTGCCCCCACCTGCCCCACAGCTCTTCCACCCACTGCCCAGATCCCGTTTCCTGTGCAGACAGGAAGTCCTCGCTTCCATGGGTCAGAGGGCGGAGATCTATGGGTCCAGCTCCGCCCCCTCACCCCTGACCCCTCACCTCTGCCCCACAGCTCTTCCACCCACTGCCCAGATCCCGTTTCCTGTGCAGACAGGAAGTCCTCGCTTCCATGGGTCAGAGGGCGGAGTTCTATAGGTCTGGAGTCCATGGTGTGTCTAGCTCTGCCCCCTCACCCCTACCCCCCACCGGAAGACCCACTTGGGGGTCAGACCCACAGGGGGCACCATCCAGAACCTGCTGCCCGGACCTCATTTCCTGTGCAGACAGGAAGTCCCCCTTCCGTGGGTCAGAGGGCGGAGATCTATGGGTCCGCCTCCACCCCTTCACCCTCTCTGCCCCCCACCTGCCCCACTTGGGGGGCAGAGAGGGATCTGCATGGCCAACACGGAGGGACAGACCCAAACCCGCTACCCGGACCCCGTTTCCTGTGCAGACAGGAAGTCCCCCTTCCGTGGGTCACGAGGCGGAGTTCTATGGGTCCGCCTCCACTGCCTCACCCCCGACCCCTCACCTCTGCCCCACAGCTCTTCCACCGGTGCTGTGGGCAGGCAGAGAACTGGAGGGCGCTACCCAGACCCCATTTACTGTGCAGACAGGAAGTCCTCTCTTCCATGGGTCACAGGGCGGGGATCTATGGGTCCAGCTCCGCACCCCACCGGAAGACCCACTTGTGGGTCAGAGGGGTTTCCTACATAGGGGGCACCACCCAGAGCCCGCTACCCGGAGCCCATTTCTGAGGGTTGGGCTAAATCTGTGGGTCAGAGGGTGGAGATCTATGGGTTTGGCTCCGCCCCCTCACCCCCGACCCCTAACCTCTGCCCCACAGCTCTTCCACCGGGACTGTGAGCAGGCGGAGAACTGGAGGGCGCTACCCGGACCCCATTTCCTGTGCAGACAGGAAGTCCTCGCTTCCATGGGTCACAGGGCGGAGTTCTATGGGTCCGGCCCCTCACCCCTCATCCCTGCCTCCTAACCTCCGCCCCACACCTGCCCCACAGCTCTTCCACCCACTACCCAGATCCCGTTTCCTGTGCAGACAGGACAGGAAGTCCTCACTTCCATGGGTCAGAGGGCGGAGATCTATGGGTCCGCTTCCGCCCCCTCACCCCTGCCCCCATCAGAAGACCCACTTGGGGGTCCGGCATGGAGGCGCCACCCAGAACCCACTTTCCTACCTGGACCCCGTTTCCTGTGCAGACAGGAACTCCTCTCTTCCATGGGTCACAGGGCGGGGATCTATGGGTCCGGCTCTGCCCCCTCACCCCTGACCCCTCACCTCTGCCCCACAGCTCTTCTGGAAGACCTACTTGGGGGTCCGGTTGGCCGACACGGGGAGCGGCTAGGCCCTGGGCTTCTGTGGGTCACAGGGCAGAGTTCTATGGGGCGGAGATCTATGGGTCCGGCTCCGCCCGCTGACCCCTAACCTCTGCCCCACAGCTCTTCCACCGGGACTGTGAGCAGGCGGAGAACTGGAGGGCGCTCCCCGGACCCCACAGCTCTTCTACCCACTGCCCAGATCCCGTTTCCTGTGCAGACAGGAAGTCCCATTCTTCCATGGGTCAGAGGGCGGAGATCTATGGGGGTCCTACATAGGGGGCACCGCCTGGAACCATCTAGGGTCCCCTACTTGGGGGGCAGAGAGGGATCTGCATGGCCAACACGGGGGGACAGCCCCATACCCGCTACCCGGACCCCGTTTCCTGTGCAGACAGGAAGTGCTGGTCTACCGTGGGTCGGAGAGCTCTGACCCCTAACCTCTGCCCTACAGCTCTTCCACCAGGACTGTGAGCAGGCAGAGAACTGGAGGGCGCTCCCCGGACCCCACAGCTCTTCCACCCCCTGCCCAGATCCCGTTTCCTGTGCAGACAGGAAGTCCCGTTCTTCCATGGGTCAGAGGGCGGAGATCTATGGGTCCGGCTCCACCCCCCACCGGAAGACCCACTTGTGGGTCAGAGGGGTTTCCTACATAGGGGGCACCACCCAGAACCCGCTACCCGGAGCCCATTTCTGAGGGATGGGCTCAATCTGTGGGTCAGAGGGCGGGGATCTATGGGTCCGGCTCCGCTGCCTCACCCCCGACCCCTCGCCTCTGCCCCACAGCTCTTCCACCGGGACTGTGAGCAGGCGGAGAACTGGAGGGCGCTACCCGGACCCCATTTCCTGTGCAAACAGGAAGTCCCGTTCTTCTATCGGTCACAGGGCGGAGTTCTATGGGTCCGGCTCCGCCCCCTCACCCCTGCCTCCTAACCTCTGCCCCACACCTGCCCCACAGCTCTTCCACCCACTGCCCAGATCCCGTTTCCTGTGCAGACAGGAAGTCCTCGCTTCCGTGGGTCACAAGGCGGAGTTATATGCGTCTGGGTCCGCCCCCTCACCCCTGACCCCCACCGGAAGACACACTTGGGGGTCAGAGGGGTGTCCGTTTAGCTGACACAGGGGGCACCGCCCAGAGCCCCACTCGGGGGTCAGTGGGGGGTCTGGTTGGCCGACATATGGGGCGCCCCCAAACCTCCTAACTGGGCCCTGTTTCTGGGGCCACTTGGGGGGCAGAGGGGGGTCCGGGTGACCGACATCTGGGGCTGCCTCCAAACCCGCTACCCAGATCCCATTTCCTGTGCAGACAGGAAGTCCTCTCTTCCATGGGTCAGAGGGCGGGGATCTATGGGTCCAGCTCCGCCCCCTGACCCCCGACCCCTCACCTCTGCCCCACAGCTCTTCCACCAGGACTGTGAGCAGGCAGAGAACTGGAGGGCGCTACCCAGACCCCATTTCCTGTGCAGACAGGAAGTCCCGTTCTTCCATGGGTCAGAGGGGGGAGAGCTATGGGTCCGACTCCGCCCCCTCACCCCTGACCCACTTGGGGGTCCGGCATGGGGGGCACCAACCAGAACCCACGAACTGAGCCCCATTTCCTGTGCAGACAGGAAGTCCCGTTCTTCCATGGGTCACAGGGCGGAGTTCTATGGGTCTGCCTCCGCCTCCTCATCCCTGACCCCCCACCGGAAGACCCACTTGGAGGTCGGGCATGGGGGGCACCACCCAGAACCCACTAACTGAGCCGCATTTCCTGTGCAGAAGGGAAGTCCCGTTCTTCCATGGGTCCCAGGGCGGAGTTCTGTGGGTCCGGCTCCGCTCCCTCACCCCTGCCCCCCCACGCCCCACCGGAAGACGCACTTGGGGGTCAGAGGGGGGTCCGGAACGGGTTGAGGGCCAGAGGGGAAGTCCTGGGTTTTCCACAGCTCTTCCACCCACTACCCAGATCCCATTTCCTGTGCAGACAGGAAGTCCTCGCTTCCATGGGTCACAGGGCGGGGATCTATGGGTCCGGCTCCGCCCCCTGACCCCTAACCTCTGCCCCACAGCTCTTCCACCGGGACTGTGAGCAGGCAGAGAACTGGAGGGCGCTACCCGGACCCCACAGCTCTTCCACCCACTGCCCAGATCCCGTTTCCTGTGCAGACAGGAAGTCCTCTCTTCCATGGGTCAGAGAGCGGGGATCTATGGGTCCAGCTCCGCCCCCTCACCCCTCACCCCAGGCAGAGAACTGGAGGGCGCTACCCGGACCCCATTTCCTGTGCAGACAGGAAGTCCTTGCTTCCATGGGTCAGAGGGCGGAGATCTATGGGGGTCCTACATAGGGGGCACCGCCTGGAACCATCTAGGGTCCCCTACTTGGGGGGCAGAGAGGGATCTGCATGGCCAACACGGGGGGACAGACCCAAACCCGCTACTCGGACCCCATTTCCTGTGCAGACAGGAAGTCCTGGTCTACCGTGGGTCGGAGAGCTCTGACCCCTAACCTCTGCCCCACAGCTCTTCCACCGGGACTGCGAGCAGGCGGAGAACTGGATGGCGGCCCGGGAGGCTTTCCTCAACACGGAGGACAAAGGCGATTCGCTGGACAGCGTGGAAGCGCTGATCAAGAAACACGAGGATTTCGACAAGGCGATCAACGTCCAGGTGAGGCGGCGGGAAGCGGATTTAGATCCACTGGATCCATTGGATCTCTCGGACTCCTTCCTTTGGATGGGCTTTTTCCTTTTCTTCTTCTCTTCCATTCTATTCTCTATTTATTCGATTCTATTCTCTATTTATTCGATTCTATTCTCTATTTATTCGATTCTCTAATTATTCTATTTTATTTTATTCTCTATTCTATTCTCTAATTATTCTATTCTATTTTATTCTCTATTTATTCTATTCTCTAATTATTCTATTCTATTTTATTCTCTATTTATTCTATTCTCTAATTATTCTATTTTATTTTATTATCTATTCAATTCTCTAATTATTCTACTCTATTTTATTCTCTATTCTATTCTATTCTATTCTATTCTCTAATTATTCTATTCTATTGTATTCTCTATTTATTCTATTCTCTAATTATTCTATTCTATTCTATTCTCTATTTATTCTATTCTCTAATTATTCTATTCAATTTTATTCTCTATTTATTCTATTCTATTCTCTATTCTATTCTATTCTCTATTCTATTCTATTTTATTCTCTATTCTATTCTCTAATTATTCTATTCTCTATTCTATTCTATTTTATTCTCTATTTATTCTATTCTATTCTCTAATTATTCTATTCTATTTTATTCTCTATTTATTCTCTATTTATTCTATTCTCTAATTATTCTATTCTATTCTCTAATAATTCTATTCTCTAATTATTCTAGTCTATTTTATTCTCTATTCTATTCTATTCTCTATTCTATTCTCTATTCTCTATTCTATTCTATTTTATTCTCTATTTATTCTATTCTATTCTCTAATTATTCTATTCAATTTTATTCTCTATTTATTCTATTCTCTAATTATTCTATTCTCTATTCTATTCTATTTTATTCTCTATTTATTCTCTTCTCTTCTCTATTCTATTCTATTCTCTATTTATTCTATTCTCTATTTATTCTATTCTCTATTTATTCTATTCTCTAATTATTCTATTCAATTTTATTCTCTATTTATTCTATTCTATTCTCTATTCTATTCTATTCTCTATTCTATTCTATTTTCTCTATTTATTCTATTCTCTAATTATTCTATTCTCTATTCTATTCTATTTTATTCTCTATTTATTCTATTCTATTCTCTAATTATTCTATTCTATTTTATTCTCTATTTATTCTATTCTCTAATTATTCTATTCTATTTTATCCTCTATTCTCTATTTATTCTATTCTCTAATTATTCTATTCTATTCTATTCTCTATTCTATTCTCTAATTATTCTATTCTATTCTCTATTTATTCTATTCTCTAATTATTCTAGTCTATTTTATTCTCTATTCTATTCAATTTTATTCTCTATTTATTCTATTCTCTAATTATTCTATTCAATTTTATTCTCTATTTATTCTATTCTCTAATTATTCTAGTCTATTTTATTCTCTATTCTATTCTATTCTCTATTCTATTCTATTTTATTCTCTATTTATTCTATTCTCTAATTATTCTATTTTATTTTATTCTCTATTTATTCTATTCTATTCTCTATTCTATTCTATTTTATTCTCTATTTATTCTATTCTATTCTCTATTCTATTCTATTTTATTCTCTATTTATTCTATTCTATTCTCTATTTATTCTATTCTATTCTCTATTCTATTTTATTCTCTATTTATTCTATTTTATTCTCTATTCTATTCTCTATTTATTCTATTCTCTAATTATTCTATTCTATTGTATTCTCTATTTATTCTCTTCAATTCTCTATTCTATTCTATTTTATTCTCTATTTATTCTCTTCTATTCTCTATTCTATTCTATTTTATTCTCTATTTATTCTATTCTCTATTCTATTCTATTTTATTCTCTATTTATTTTCTTCTATTCTCTATTCTAATCTATTTTATTCTCTATTCTATTCTCTGTTCTATTCTATTTTATTCTCTATTTATTCTATTCTCTATTCTATTCTATTTTATTCTCTATTTATTCTCTTCTATTCTCTATTCTATTCTATTTTATTCTCTATTTATTCTATTCTCTATTCTATTCTATTTTATTCTCTATTTATTCTATTCTATTCTTTATTTTCTTCTATTTTTATCTTATTCTATTCTATTCTTTATTTTTTATTTTATTCTATTCTATTTTTTATCTTATTTTATTTTATTATTTTTATTTTATTCTACTCTATTTTATTCTATTTTATTTTATTCTATTTTTTATTATTCTATTCTTTTTATTTTATTTTTTATTTTATTTTATTCTATTCTATTTTTTATTCTATTCTATTCTATCTTTTATTTTTTAATATTTTTAGTTTTTCATTTCATTTTATTTTTCTATTCTATTCTATTCTATTCTTTTATTTTATTTTATTTTATTATTTTTATCAACGGCGGACTTTTCCTTGGGATCAATTGGATTTCTCGTTCTATTATTTTATTTTGTTATTCTATTCTATTCTATTCTATTTATTCTATTCTATTTTTTTATTCTATTCTATTTTATTCTATTTTTTATTTTTTATTCTATTCTATTTTTTTATTCTGTTCTATTCTATTCTATTCTATACTATTCTATTTTTTATTCTATTCTATTCTATTCTTTTTTATTTTTTATTTTATTTATTGGACTCGTTTCTGGTCCACTCATGGGAAAATTAATTTAATTTAATTTAATTTAATGTTTTAATTTAATTTAATTTAATGTTTTAATTTAATTTAATTTAATGTTTTAATTTAATTTAATTTAATCTATTGCCCAGAATTTCCCTTTCTTCCGGGCGATTTAATCTGAATTTTTTAAAGCTTTCTTTCTTCCTTTTCCCGTCCAGGAGGGAAAAATTGCAGCTCTGCAATGTAATAATTTAATTTAATAAATTAATTTAATTTATCGCGCAGGATTTAATCTGAATTTTTCTTTTCTTTTCATCTGAATTTAAATTTTAATTTTCTTTGAATCTGAATTTTTCATTCTTTCTTCCTTTTCCCCATCCAGGAGGAAAAAATTGCCGCTCTGCAATCGTTTGCCGAACAGCTGATTTCGGCCGACCACTACGCCAAAGGAGTCGTCGCCAATCGGCGTAACGAAGTTCTGGACCGGTCAGTGGGGAAAATCTAAATAAAAATCTGATTAAAATAAATTAAATCTAAATAAAATTAATTTATTGATTTTTCTCTGGGTTGGGGTGCATGCAAGAGATCTGGGCTTTCAGGCTGCCCTAAATGGAATTTTATGTATTTAAGTTTTAATTAAAGAATAGTAAATGATGATTATCAATATTTTACTTTATTTATTAATTTATAACCATAGAATAATAGAATAGAATAAAATAGAATAGAATAATAGAAGAATAAATGATGATTATCAATATTTTACTTTATTAATATCTAATAATAAATTAATAGAAGAATAGAATAGAAGAATAGAAGAATAAATTGTTATTATCAATATTTTTATTTATTAATATCTAATAATAAATTAATAGAAGACTAGAATAGAATAGAATAGAATAGAAGAATAAATGATTATCAATATTTTTATTTATTAATATCTAATAATAAATTAATAGAAGACTAGAATAGAATAATAGAATAAATGATTATTATCAAAAATTTTCTTTATTAATTTTTATTCTTATGTATTATTCTTATTCTTATATTTATTATAAAAATATATTGTATAATATATTTTATTATAAATACAAATATAATAATATATTGTTTAATATATGATATTATAAATATAAATATAATATATTGTATAATAGATGAAGAATAATATATTATTCTTATTCTTACGCATAATTCTTATTCTTTAATTAATAATAATAGTAATATATTCTTGTTGTTGTTATTATTCTAATTATTCTAATGATAATATTATTATTATATTTATTATTATTATTATTATTATATTGATTATTTCTTATGTTTAATTCTTACTTACTTAATAATAATAGTAATATATTCTTCTTGTTGTTTTGTTATTATTCTAATTATTCTAATGATATTATTATTATTATATTTATTATTATATTTATTATTTCTTATGTTTAATTCTTACTTAATTAATAATAATAGTAATATATTCTTGTTGTTTTGTTATTATTCTAATTATTCTAATGATATTATTATTATTATTATTTTGTTTAATTCTTATTTAATTAATAATAATAGTAATATATTCTTGTTTCGTTATTATTCTAATTATTCTAATGATATTATTATTATTATTATTATATTTATTATTATATTGATTATTTCTTATGTTTAATTCTTACTTAATTAATAATAATAGTAATATATTCTTGTTGTTGTTTTGTTATTATTCTAATTATTCTAATGATATTATTATTATTATTATTTTGTTTAATTCTTATTTAATTAATAATAATAGTAATATATTCTTGTTTCGTTATTATTCTAATTATTCTAATGATATTATTATTATTATTATTATTATTAATTTCTAGGTGGCGCCGCCTGAAGGCCCAGATGATCGAGAAGCGCTCCAAGTTGGGCGAATCCCAGACCCTCCAGCAGTTCAGCCGCGACGTCGACGAGATCGAGGCCTGGATCAGCGAGAAGCTGCAGACGGCCAGCGACGAGTCCTACAAGGATCCCACCAACATCCAGGTGAGGGATCCCTTCCCCGCCGGATCCCTCCCCGCACCCGGCCAACCAGAAAGCGGGCTCCGTTTCTCCCCGTTCCCGCCGGATCCCTTTCCTGCCGGATTCCTCTCTGCTCCCGGCTAACCGGAAAGCGGGCTCTGTTTCTCCCCATTCCACCAGATCCCTTTGCTGCCGGATCCCTACCCCGCCGGATCCCTACCCCACCGGATCCCTCTCCGCTCCCGGCCAACCAGAAAGTGGGCTCCGTTTCTCCCCATTCCACCAGATTCCTTTCCCGCCGGATCCCTACCCCGCCAGATCCCTCTCCGCTCCCGGCCAACCAGAATGCGGCCTCCGTTTCTCCCCATTTCACCGAATCCCTCCCCCGCCAGATCCCTCCCCCGCCAGATCCCTCTCCACTCCCCGCCAGATCCCTCTCCGCTCCCGGCCAACCAGAAAGCGGGCTCCGTTTCTCCCCGTTCCCACCTGATCCCTTTCCTGCCGGATCACTCCCCCGCTGGATCCCTCCCCCGCCAGATCCCTCTCCGCTCCTGGCCAACCAGAATGCGGCCTCCGTTTCTCCCCATTTCACCGAATCCCTCCCCCGCCAGATCCCTCCCCCGCCAGATCCCTCCCCCGCCAGATCCCTCTCCACTCCCCGCCAGATCCCTCTCCGCTCCCGGCCAACCAGAATGCGGCCTCCGTTTCTCCCCGTTCCACCGAATCCCTCCCCCGCAAGATCCTTCCCCCGCCAGATCCCTCCCCGCTCCCCGCCAGATCCCTCTCCGCTCCCAGCCAACCAGAAAGCGGGCTCCATTTCTCCCCATTCCCACCGGATCCGTTTCCTGCCGGATCCCTCCCCCACCAGATCCCTCCCCCGCCTGATCCCTCTCCGCTCCCGGCCAACCAGAAAGCGGGCTCCGTTTCTCCCCGTTCCCACCGGATCCCTTTCCTGTCAGATCGCTTTCCTGCCGGATTCCTCTCCCCCAGATCCCTCTACGCTCCCTGCCAACCAGAAACTGGGCTCCGTTTCTCCCCATTCCACCAGATCCCTTTCCTGCCGGATCCCTTCCCCGTCAGATCCCTCCCCCGCCAGATCCCTCTCCGCTCCCGGCCAACCAGAAAGCGGGCTCCGTTTCTCTCCATTCCACCAGATCCCTTTCCCGCCAGATCTCTCCCCCGCCGCATCCCTCCCCCGCCAGATCCCTCTCCGCTCCCGGCCAACCAGAACGCGGCCTCCGTTTCTCCCCGTTCCCACCGGATCCCTTTCCCGCCACATCACTCTCCCCCCGGATCCCTTTCCGGCCAACCAGAAAGCGGGCTCCGTTTCTCCCCGTTCCCACCGGATCCCTTCCACGCCGGATCCCCCCGCCAGATCCCTCTCCTCTCCCGGCCAACCAGAATGCAGCCTCCGTTTCTCTCCCCCCCCCCGGATTAATGATATCTCCGCCTCCGGATCCCGAGCACCGGATCCTGATCTCTCTCTCTCTTCTTTTCTTCTTTCCCTCTCTCTTTTCCAGCTTTCCAAACTCCTGGTAAGTCTCTCCGTTATTTGTGGGTCTGAAGTCGGCTTTTTGTCTTCTTTTCTTCTTCTTCTTCATTCTTTTCTTCTTATTATTTATTTTCTTCTTCTTACAATCTTTTCTTCTTTTCTTCTTCATTCTTTTCTTCTTCTTCTTATTTATTTTCTTATAATTTCTTCTTTTCTTCTTCTAATTTATTCTTTTCTTCTTTATTTTTTTCTTCTAATTTCTTCTTTTCTTTTCTTCTTCTTTATTCTTTTCTTCTTCTTCTTTATTTTTTTCTTATAATTTCTTTTCTTCTTTTCTTCTTCTTTCTTCTTTTCTTCTTCTTTATTTTCTTCTTATAATTCTTTTCTTCTTCTTTTCTTCTAATTTATTCATTTCTTCTTATTTATTTTTTTCTAGTTATAATTTCTTCTTTTCTTCTTCTTTTCTTCTTCTAATTTATTCTTTTCTTCTTCTTCTTATTTATTTTTTTCTTCTTATAATTTCTTCTTTTCTTCTTCTTTTCTTCTTCTAATTTATTCTTTTCTTCTTCTTATTTATATTTTTCTTCTTATAATTTCTTCTTTTCTTCTTCTTTTCTTCTAATTTATTCATTTCTTCTTCTTATTTTTTTCTAGTTATAATTTCTTCTTTTCTTCTTTTCTTCTTTATTCTTTTCTTCTTTATTTTTTTCTTCTTATAATTTCTTCTTTTCTTCTTTTCTTCTTCTTTATTCTTTTCTTCTTATTTATTTTCTTCTTATAATTTCTTCTTTTCTTCTTCTTTTCTTCTAATTTATTCATTTCTTCTTATTTATTTTTTTCTTATAATTTCTTCTTTTCTTCTTCTTTTCTTCTTCTAATTTATTCTTTTCTTCTTATTCTTTATTTTTTTCTTCTTATAATTTCTTCTTTTCTTCTTCTTTTCTTCTAATTTATTCATTTCTTCTTCTTATTTTTTTTCCTAGTTATAATTTCTTCTTTTCTTCTTTTCTTCTTTATTCTTTTCTTCTTCTTCTTTATTTTTTTCTTATAATTTCTTTTCTTCTTTTCTTCTTTCTTCTTTTCTTCTTCTTATTTATTTTCTTCTTATAATTCTTTTCTTCTTCTTTTCTTCTAATTTATTCATTTCTTCTTATTATTTATTTTTTCTTCTTATAATTTCTTCTTTTCTTCTTTTCTTCTAATTTATTCTTTTCTTATTTATTTTTTTCTTCTTATAATTTCTTCTTTTCTTCTTCTTTTCTTCTTTATTCTTTTCTTCTTATTTATTTTCTTCTTCTTATAATTTCTTCGTTTCTTCTTGTTTTCTTCTTCTTTATTCTTTTCTTCTTCTAATTTATTCTTTTCTTCTTCTTATTTATTTTCTTCTTCTTATAATTCCTTCTTTTTTTCTTTTCTTCTAATTTATTTTTTTCTTCTTTATTTTTTTCTTCTTATAATTTCTTCTTTTCTTCTAATTTATTCTTTTCTTCTTTATTTTTTTCTTCTTATAATTTCTTTTCTTCTTCTTTTCTTCTTTATTCTTTTCTTCTTCTTTATTTTTTTCTTCTTATAATTTCTTCTTTTCTTCTTATTTTATTCTAATTTATTCTTTTCTTCTTATTTTTATTTATTCTTTTCTTATTTATTCTTTTGTTCTTATTCTTATTTATTCTTTTATTCTTATAATTTCTTCTTTTCTTCTTATTTATTCTTTCTTATTTTTATTTCTTCTTTTCTTCTTATTTCTTCTATTCTTCTCTTCTTCTTCTTTTCTTCTTATTCTTATTTATTCTTTTCTTCTTATTTCTTTTTTCTTATTTTATTCTTTATTCTTTTCTTCTTATTCTTATTTATTCTTTTCTTCTTCTTATAATTTCTTCTTTTCTTCTTATTTTATTCTTTATTCTTTTCTTCTTATTCTTATTTTTTCCTTCTTATAATTTCTTCTTCTTCTATTCTTTATTCTTTTCTTCTTATTTTTATTTATTATTTTCTTCTTCTTATTTCTTATTTTATTCTTCTTATTTCCTATTTTATTCTTATTATTTCCTATTTTATTCTTATTATTTCCTATTTTATTCTTATTTATTATCATTTTTTATTTTATTCTTAGTCTTATTTACGATTCTTTTATTCTTATTTATTATTTTATTATTATTTCGGATTCCTTTATTCTTATTTATCATTTATTCTTTTATACTTATTCTTATTCTTTTATTCTTATTATTTCCAATTCTTTTATTCTTATTTATTTCCGATTCTTTGATTCTTATTTATGATTGATTCCTTTATTCTTCTAATTATTTCCGATTCTTTTATTATATTTATTCTTATTATTTCTGATTCTTTTTTCTTTCTTCTTATTTCTTATTTTATTCTTATTTCCGATTCTTATTTATTCTTCATTATTTTATTCCTATTTATCATTTACTATCTTATTCTTTTATTCTTATTATATCCTCTTATATTCCTATTTATTCTTAATTTTTATGGGCTAATAGCCGTAAATAAATAAATAAATAAATTCTTAATTATTTTATTCTTATTTTTCATTTATTATTTTATACTTATTCTTCTTATTTCCGATTCTTTCATTCTTCTTCTTCTTCTTTTCTCGTTTCCCCCGTTCGCTCGTCCGTCTCTCTCGTTTTTCGTTTTTCACCCGTCTCGTTGAATGACATCATCGCCGTCCATGTTTCGTTGTTAATTGTTTCATTTTTAATTAATATTTATCGATAAGAGATCTATAAATATGTTAACCTATTTGTCTATTTATTGACCTATTCCTTCATTAAGTCATTTACTTTTAAACTTATTTCTTTATTAAACCTGTTTTATTAACCTTTTATTTCTTTATTAACCTGTTTTTATTCATCTATTAACCTACTTATTTATTAACCTGTTTTTATTAATTAATCTATGAACCTACTTATTAACCTGTTCTTATTAATTAATCTATTAACCTACATATTTGTTAACCTGTGTATTATTTATCAACTTATTTATTTATTGACCCTTATATTATATTATATTATATTATATTATATTATATTATATTATATTATATTATATTATATTATATTGTTAATTAACCTTTTATTTCTTTATCAACCTGTTTTTATTAATTAATCTACTAACCTACCTATTGGTTAACCTGTGTATTATTTATCAACTTATTTACTTTTTATTTATTGACCCATTTATTATATTATATTATATTATATTATATTATATTATATTATATTATATTATATTATATTATATTATATTATATTATATTATTGTTAATTAACCTACATTGGTTTATTAACCTTTTATTTCTTTATCAGCCTGTTTTTATTAATTAATCTATTAACCTACCTATTGGTTAACCTGTGTATTATTTATCAATTTATTTATTTACTTTTTATTTATTGACCCATATATTATATTATATTATATTATATTATTATAATATAATATAATATAATATAATATAATATAATATAATATAATATAATATAATATAATATAATATAATATAATATAATATATGGGTCAATAAATAAAAAGTAAATATATTATATTATATTATATTATATTATATTATATTATATTATATTATATTATATTATATTATATTATATTATATTATATTATATTATATTATATTATATTATATTATATTATTACTGTTAATTAACCTACGTTGGTTTATTAACCTGTTATTTCTTTATCAACCTGTTTTTATTAATTAATCTATTAACCTACCTATTGGTTAACCTGTGTATTATTTATCAACTTATTTACTTTTTATTTATTGACCCATTTATTAGATTATATATTATATTATATTATATTATATTATATTATATTATATTATATTATATTATATTATATTATATTATATTATATTATATTATATTATATTATATTATATTATATTATATTATATTACATTATATTATAATAAATCGGTCAATACATAAAAAGTAGATAAATATGTTGATAAATATAATATAATATATTATATTATATTGTTAATTAACCTATGTTGGTTTATCAACCTATTATTTCTTTATCAACCTGTTTTTATTAATTAATCTATTAACCTACCTATTTGTTAACCTGTGTATTATTTATCAACTTATTTACTTTTAATTTTTTGACCCATATATTATATTATTATATTATATTATATTATATTATATTATATTATATTATATTATATTATATTATATTATATTATATTATATTATATTATATTAAATCGGTCAATACATAAAAAATAAATAAGTTGATAAATATAATATAATATATTATATTATATTGTTAATTAACCTACGTTGGTTTATTAACCTGTTATTTCTTTATCAACCTGTTTTTATTAATTAATCTATTAACCTACCTATTGGTTAACCTGTGTATTATTTATCAACTTATTCATTTATTGACCCATTTATTATATTATATTATATTATATTATATTATATTATATTATATTATATTATATTATATTATATTATATTATATTATATTATATTATATTATTACTGTTAATTAACCTACGTTAATTAACCTTTTATTTCTTTATCAACCTGTTTTTATTAATTAATCTATTAACCTACCTATTTCTTAACCTGTGTATTATTTATCAACTAATTTATTTTCTTTTTATTTATTGACCCATAATATAATATAATATAATATAATATAATATAATATAATATAATATAATATAATATAATATAATATAATATAATATAATATAATATAAATGGATCAATAAATAAAAAGTCAATAAATACGTTGATTAATATAATATAATATAATATAATATAATATAATATAATATAATATAATATAATATAATATAATATAATATAATATATTATAATTGTTAATTAACCTATGTTGGTTTATTAACCTGTTATTTCTTTATCAACCTGTTTTTATTAATTAATCTACTAACCTACTTATTGGTTAACCTGTGTATTATTTATCATCTTATTTATTTACTTTTTAATTATCGACCCATTTATTATATTATATTATATATTATATTATTATTGTCAATGTTGCTTTATTTCTTTATCAACCTCTTTTTATTAATCTATTAACCTACCTATTTGTTAACTTATTTATTTGCTTTTAATATATATTAGATTATATTATTATTATTGTTAATAATAATATTTTGCCCAATGCGCCATTTTTTTTCGTATTTCCAGAGCAAGCACCAGAAACACCAGGCCTTTGAAGCGGAGCTACAAGCCAACGCCGACCGGATCCGGGGCGTCATTGACGTCGGCAACTCCCTCATCGAGCGCGGGGCCTGCGCCGGGAGCGAGGACGCCGTCAAGGTGGGTCGGTTTGCGTGGCGAAGCCTGTCATGTGACCTGTCACATGAAAGCCCACGGCGTTCCGAAGAGATCGGTACTTCCTGATTGGATGTATCTGCTTCCTGGGCGGAGCTTTTGAGGTTTTTGTGTAGCCAGGCCTGTCTGCTCCTGCAATTTCCTTCTCCTAGGTTTCCCCAATTTCCTAAAGCCTGTCATGTGACCTGTCATATAAAAGCCCATGTCCTTCTGAAAATATTGGTACTTCCTGTTTGGATGTATCTACTTCCTGGGCGGAGCTTTTGAGATTTTTGTGTAGCTCGGCCTATAGGCTCCTTCTCGTCCTGTTTCTGAATTTCCGAAAGCGGACAAGCCTGTCATGTGACCTGTCATATGAAAGCCCACGGCGTTCCGAAGAGAATGGCACTTCCTGATTGGGTGTAGTTCCTTCCTGGGCGGAGCTTTGGAGGTTTTTGTGTAGTCCGGCCTAGCCAATCCGCTCATCCTAGCTTCTGGTACTGTTTGTGAATTACCTAAAGTGGACAAGCCTGTCATGTGACCTGTCATATAAAAGCCCATGTCCTTCTGAAAATATTGGTACTTCCTGTTTGGATGTATCTGCTTCCTGGGCGGAGCTTTTGAGGTTTTGGTGTATCCAGGCCTGGTCAATCCACTCCCACTCATCCTAGTTTCTGCTAGTGTGAATTTCCTTAAGTGGCCAAGCCTGTCATGTGACCTGTCATATGAAAGCCCACGGCGTTCCGAAGAGAATGGCGTCTCCTGATTGGACATAGCTCCTTCCTGGGCGGAGCTTTTGAGGTTTATGTGTAGTCTGGCCTAGCCAATCCGCTTCCGTTCATCTTAGTTTTCCTCAAGGGGACAAGCCTGTCATGTGACCTGTCATATGAAAGCCCACGGCATCCCGAAGAGAATGGCGTCTCCTGATTGGACATAGCTCCTTCCTGGGCGGAGCTTTTGAGGTTTATGTGTCTGGCCTAGCCAGTCCGCTCATCCTAGCTTCTGCTACTGTTTGTGAATTACCTAAAGTGGACAAGCCTGTCATGTGACCTGTCATATGAAAGCCCACGGCATTCCAAAGAGAATGGCATCTCCTGATTGGACGTCTCTGCTTCCTGGGCGGAGCTTTGGGGCTTTTTGTGTATCTGGCCCGTCCAAAATTCTTATCATTCTTGAAATCTCAAGGCTTCGTCTCTTGGAAACTGGCATAAAATATTTCGATTTGATTTGATTTAATTTGATTCCGGTTCCAAAATTTCCTCCCGTTCTTGTCCCTCCCCTCCAGGCCCGATTGGCCGCCCTGGCCGACCAATGGCAGTTCCTGGTTCAGAAGTCGGCGGAGAAGAGTCACCGCCTGAAAGAAGCCAATAAGCAGCAGAATTTCAACACCGGGATCAAAGATTTCGACTTCTGGCTTTCGGAGGTAGGGGGCGTATTATTATTATTATTATTATTATTATTATTATTATTATTATTATTATTATTATTGATCAAGTAGAGAACCATTATTATTATTATTATTATTATTATTATTATTATTATATTTTTATGATCAAGTAGAGAAGCATTATCAATATTAGTTATTATTATTATTATTATTATTATTGATAATAATATGAACTGAATTTATCTCGGGGTAGGGGCATATTATTATTATTATTATTATTATTATTATTATTATTAAATTTTTTATGATCAAGGAGAGAACCATTATCAATATTATTAGTAATTATTATTATTATTATTATTATTATTATTATTATTATTAGAATCAAGTAGAGAACCATTATCAATATTATTAGTTATTATTATTATTATTATTATTATTATTATTATTATTATTATTAATGATAATACGAACTGAATTTCTCTCGGGGTAGGGGGCATATTATTATTATTATTATTATTATATTTTTTAACATCAAGTAGAGAACCATTATCAATATTATTAGTAATCATTATTATTATTATTAATGATAATAATACGAACTGAATTTATCTGGGGGACAATGGGTGGGTGGGCAGAATCAAGTAGAGAACCATTATTATTATTATTAATATTATTAATATTATTAATACAGGTGGGTGGGTTGGCAGAATCAAGTGAATAACCATTATTATTATTATTATTATTATTATTATTATTATTATTATTATTATTATATTTTTTAACATCAAGTAGAGAACCATTATCAATATTATTAGTAATCATTATTTTTATTATTAACGATAATAATACGAACTGAATTTATCTCAGGGTGGGGGACAATGGGTGGGTTGGCAGAATCAAGTAGAGAACCATTAATATTATTATTATTATTATTATTATTCCCCCAGGTGGAAGCGCTGCTTGCCTCTGAGGATTATGGGAAAGACCTGGCGTCCGTTAATAACCTCCTCAAGAAACATCAGCTGCTGGAAGCCGATATTTCGGCCCACGAGGTTTATTATTATTATTATTATTATTATTATTATTATTATTATTATTGAAATCCAGCCAGATGGGTGGGAAATAATTTATTATTATTGTTGTTGTTGTTGTTGTTGTTGTTTTGTTGTTGAAACCCAGCCAGATGGGTAGGAAATAATATATTATTATTATTATTATTATTATTATTATTATTATTATTATTATTATAGGTATCAGAAATGGAATACAAATCATATTTTCAGTGGTTTGGGGACATTTTAAAATAGCGCCAAATTTTCAGAAATAGAAATCTTATTTTAAAATCGGAAACGGAACCAAAATTATAAAATAGTGCAACGTTTTCAGAAATGGAAATTTTCGTTTTAAAATCAGAAACTGAATCAAAATCTAAATTTCAAAATCAGAAACTGAATCAAAATCTTCATTTTAAAAGAGCACCAAATTTTCAGAAATAGAAATCTTATTTTAAAATCAGAAACAGAACCGAAATTTTGAAATAGTGCAACGTTTTTAGAAATGGAAATCTTCATTTTAAAATCAGAAACTGAATCAAAATCTAAATTTCAAAATCAGAAACGGAATAAAAATCCTAATTCAAAATCAGAAATGGAATCAAAATCTTGATTTCAAAATCAGGGATGGAATCGAAATACTGATTTCAAAATCAGAAATGAAATGAAATGAATTTTTTGAACAAAATGAAAATCGAAAACTAAATCAATTCTATCAGACTAGATTTTCAGAAATTGGAATTTTTGAACAAAATTGAAATCGAAAATCAAATCAATTCTATCCGACCAGATTTTCAGAAATTGAATTTTATTTTTTAAAAACTCAAGAATTGAATTTTTAATTTTTCAAAAGAATAATATTTTTTTTCCTTTTTTAAGAATTAATAATTTAATCTAAAATTTTTAAATGAAATCTCATTTAACCCTTTGCTATCCATCCGGCTCTTTAACCCTTCGCTATCCGGCCAGATTTTCAGAAATTGAATTTTTCGAACAAAATGAAAATCGAAAATCAAATCAATTCTATCCGACCAGATTTCCAGAAATTGAATTTTTTGAACAAAATCAAATCAATTCTATCCGACCAGATTTCCAGAAATTGGAATTTTTGAACAAAATCAAATCAATTCTATCCGACCAGATTTCCAGAAATTGAGTTTTTTGAACAAAATTAAATCAATTCTATCCGACCAGATTTCCAGAAATTGAATTTTTTGAACAAAATTAAATCAATTCTATCCGACCAGATTTTCAGAAATTGAGTTTTTTGAACAAAATCAAATCAATTCTATCCGACCAGATTTCCAAAAATTGAATTTTTTGAACAAAATGAAAATCAGAAATCAAATCAATTCTATCCGACCAGATTTTCAGAAATTGATTTTTTTGAACAAAATGAAAATCGAAAATTAAATCAATTTTCGATTTTCATTTTCTCCAAAAAATTCAATTTCTGAAAATCTGGCCGGATAGCGAAGGGTTAAAGAGCCGGACGGATAGCAAAGGGTTAAATGAGATTTCGTTTAAAAAATTCAAATTAAATTATTAATGTAAAAAAAGGAAAAAAAATAAAATTTAATTATTATTATTTTTAAATTAAAAATTCAATTTTTGATTTTAAAAAAATCAAAATTCAATTTCTGAAAATCTGGCCGGATAGCGAAACAATATTAATTTATTATTTTATTTTAATTTTGGATTTAATTTTTATTTTTCTATTGGATTTTATTTTTCTATTTCTATCCGGCCGGATTTTCAGAAATTGAATTTTTTGAACAAAATGAAAATCGAAAATGAAATCAATTCTATCCGGCCGGATTTTCAGAAATTGAATTTTTGGAACACAATGAAAAATCGAAAATTAAATCAAAATTTTTTTAATCCTTCGCAGGATCGCCTGAAGGATCTGAACGGTCAAGCCGACAGCTTGATGACCAGCAGCGCCTTTGACACCTCCCAGGTCAGGGAGAAGCGGGAGACGGTCAACGGGAGATTCCAGCGGATCACCGCCATGGCGGCCGCCCGGCGGGCCAAGCTGAACGAATCCCACCGCCTCCACCAGTTCTTCCGGGACATGGACGACGAGGAGTCCTGGATCAAGTAGGTCCCGGGGAGGGGATCCGCTGGGATCCTAGAGATCAACCCTACAACTAAACCTGATCCTAAGACCTAACCCTAACCCTAAAAGTAACCCTAAAATTTAACCCTGACCCTGGATCAAGTAGGTCCGGGGAGGGGATCCGCTGGGATCCGAAAGAGCAACCCTGAAAGCGTAACCCTGATCCTTTAACCTAACCCTAAAAGTAACACTGAAATGTAAGCCTGACCCTGTATCAAGTAGGTTCGGGGAGGGGATCCGCTGGGATCCGAAAGATCAACCCTGAAAGCGTAACCCTGATCCTAAAACCTAACCCTGAACCTAACCCTAAAAGTAACCCTAAAATGTAATCCTAACCCTGACCCTAACCCTGGATCAAGTAGGTCCGGGGAGGGGATCCGCTGGGATCCTAAAGATCAACCCTGAAAGCGTAACCCTGATCCTAAAACGTAACCCTGGACCGGAAAACCTAACCCTAAAATCTAACCCTAACCCTAACCCTGGATCAAGTAAGTCCTTGGGGAGGGGATCCGCTGGGATCCTAAAGATCAACCCTGAAAGCGTAACCCTGATCCTAAAACCTAACCCTAAACCTAACCCTAAAAGTAACCCTAAAATGTAACCCTAAACCTGACCCTAACCCTGGATCAAGTAGGTCCTGGGAGGGGATCCGCTGGGATCCTAAAGATCAACCCTGAAAGCGTAACCCTGATCCTAAAACGTAACCCTGGACCGGAAAACCTAACCCTAAAAGTAACCCTAAAATGTAACCCTGACCCTGACCCTGGATCAAGTAGGTCCATGGGGAGGGGATCCGCTGGGATCCTAAAGATCAACCCTGAAACTAACCCTGAAACCGTAACCCTGAACCTGAAAACCTAACCCTAAAAGTAACCCTAAAATGTAACCCTAACCCTAACCCTTGATCAAGTAGGTCCTTGGGGAGGGGATCCGCTGGGATCCTAAAGATCAACCCTACAACTAACCCGGAAACCCTAAACCTGATCCTGAAAACCTAACCCTAAAAGGAACCCTAAAATGTAACCCTGACCCTAACCCTGGATCAAGTAGGTCCGGGGAGGGGATCCCCTGGGATCCTAAAGATCAACCCTGAACCTGAAAACCTAACCCTAAAAGGAACCCTAAAATCTAACCCTGGATCGAGTAGGTCCTTGGGGAGGGGATCGGCTGGGATCCTAAAGATCAACCCTAAACCTGATCCTAAAACCCTAAACCTGATCCTAAAATGTAACCCTAACCGGAAAACCTAACCCTAAAAGTAACCCTAAAACGTAACCCTAACTCTGGATCAAGTAGGTCCGGGGAGGGGATCCGCTGGGATCCTAAAGATCAACCCTAAAACTAACCCTGAAAGCGTAACCCTGATCCTAAAACGTAAACCTAACCCTAAAAGTAACCCTAAAATGTAACCCTAACCCTGGATCAAGTAGGTCCTTGGGGAGGGGATCTGCTGGGATCCTAAAGATCAACACTGAAACCGTAACCCTGGACCTGAAAACCTAACCCTAAAAGTAACCCTAAAATGTAACCCTGACCCTGGATCAAGTAGGTCCGGGGAGGGGATCCGCTGGCATCCGAAAGATCAACCCTGAAAGCGTAACCCTGATCCTAAAACGTAACCCTGAACCGGAAAACCTAACCCTAAAAGTAACCCTAAAACGTAACCCTAAACCTGACCCTAACTCTGGATCAAGTAGGTCCTTGGGGAGGGGATCCACTGGGATCCTAAAGATCAACCCTACAACTAACCCGGAAACCGTAACCCTGATCCTAAAACGTAACCCTGAACCTGAAAACCTAACCCTAAAATCTAACCCTAACCCTAACCCTGGATCAAGTAGGTCCGGGGAGGGGATCCGCTGGGATCCTAAAGATCAACCCTACAACTAACCCGGAAACCGTAACCCTGAACCTGAAAACCTAACCCTAAAAGGAACCCGAAAATGTAACCCTGACCCTAACCCTGGATCAAGTAGGTCCTTGGGGAGGGAATCCGCTGGGATCCTAAAGATCAACCCTACAACTAACCCGGAAACCGTAACCCTGATCCTAAAACCTAACCCTGAACCTAACCCAAAAGTAACCCTGAAATGTAACCCTGACCCTGGATCAAGTAGGTCCTTGGGGAGGGGATCCGCTGGGATCCTAAAGATGAACCGTACAACTAACCCTGAAACCCTAAAGCTGATCCTAAAACCTAACCCTGGACCTGAAATCCTAACCCTAAAAGTAACCCTAAAAGTAACCCTAAAATGTAACCCTAACCCTGGATCAAGTAGGTCCATGGGGAGGGGAGGACGGGGGCGGATCGACAGGATCCCAAAGCCTAATCCTAGAACTAATCCTGAAACCCGAAACCTGATCCTAAAACGTAACCCTGGACCTGAAAACCTAACCCTAAAAGTAACCCTAAAATGTAACCCTAACCCTGGATCCAGTAGATCCTTGGGAAGGGGAGGACAGGGGCGGATCGACGGGATCCCAAAGCCTAATCCTAAAACTAATCCTCAAACCCTAAACCTGATCCTAACCCTAAATACTAAACCTAACCCTAAAACTAATCCTCAAACCCTAAACCTGATCCTAACCCTAAATACTAAACCTAACCCTAAAACTAATCCTAAAACCCTAAACCTGATCCTAAAACCTAACCCTGAACCTGAAAACCTAACCCTAAAATCTAACCCTGACCCTAAAACATGACCCTAAACCCTAACCCGAAAATATAACCATAAAATTAACCCTAAACCTTAAAACATAAGCCTAACCCTAAAACCCTAAACCCTAAACCTAAAACATGATCCTAAACCCTAACTCAAAAAATAACCCTAACCCTAAACTCTAACCCTAAAACATAACCCTAATCCTAAAACATGAACCCTAAAACTAACCCTAAAATATAATCCTAAACCCTAGCCCTAAAAGTAACCCTAAAACGTAACCCTGAACCTGAAAACCTAACCCTAAAATGTAACCCTGACCCTAAAACGTGAACCTAAACCCTAACCCGAAAATATAACCCTAAAATTAACCCTAAACCTTAAAACATAAGCCTAACCCCTAAAACCCTAAACCCTAACCCTAAAACATAACCCTAAACCTAAAACATGATCCGAAACCCTAACTCAAAAAAATAACCCTAACCCTAAAACATAACCCTAATCCTAAAACATGAACCCTAAAACTAACCCTAAAATATAATCCTAAACCCTAGCCCTAAAAGTAACCCTAAAACGTAACCCTGAACCTGAAAACCTAACCCTAAAATGTAACCCTGACCCTAAAACGTGAACCTAAACCCTAACCCGAAAATATAACCCTAAAATTAACCCTATACCTTAAAACATAAGCCTAACCCCTAAAACCCTAAACCCTAACCCTAAAACATAACCCTGAACCTAAAACATGATCCGAAACCCTAACTCAAAAAAATAACCCTAACCCTAAAACATAACCCTAATCCTAAAACATGAACCCTAAAACTAACCCTAAAATATAATCCTAAACCCTAGCCCTAAAAGTAACCCTAAAACGTAACCCTGAACCTGAAAACCTAACCCTAAAATGTAACCCTGACCCTAAAACGTGAACCTAAACCCTAACCCGAAAATATAACCCTAAAATTAACCCTAAACCTTAAAACATAAGCCTAACCCCTAAAACCCTAAACCCTAACCCTAAAACATAACCCTAAACCTAAAACATGATCCGAAACCCTAACTCAAAAAAATAACCCTAACCCTAAAACATAACCCTAATCCTAAAACATGAACCCTAAAACTAACCCTAAAACTAACCCTAAAATATAATCCTAAACCCTAGCCCTAAACTCTAACCCTAAAACATAACCCTAAAACCTAAACCCTAACCATAAAACAATAACCATAAAACAAACCCTAAAACTTAACCCTAATCCTAAAACCTAACCCTAACCCTAAATCATAACCATAAAAGTAACCTTAAAACCTAAAGCATGACCCTAAGCCTAAGCCTAAATCCTAACCCTAAAATATAATCCTAAATCCTAACCCTAAAAAATCATCCTAATCCTAAAGCCTAACCCTAAACTCTAACCCTACAACCTAACCCTAATCCTAAAACATGAACCCTAAAACTAACCCTAAAATATAATCCTAAAGCCTAACCCTAAAACGTAACCCTGACCCTAACCCTAAATCCTAACCCTAAAAAATAATCCTAATCCTAAACCCTAACCCTAAACTCTAACCCTACAACCTAACCCTAATCCTAAAACATGAACCCTAAAACTAACCCTAAAATATAATCCTAAAGCCTAACCCTAAAACGTAACCCTGACCCTAACCCTAAATCCTAACCCTAAAAAATAATCCTAATCCTAAAGCCTAACCCTAAACTCTAACCCTACAACCTAACCCTAATCCTAAAACATGAACCCTAAAACTAACCCTAAAATATAATCCTAAAGCCTAACCCTAAAACGTAACCCTGACCCTAACCCTAAATCCTAACCCTAAAAAATAATCCTAATCCTAAAGCCTAACCCTAAACTCTAACCCTACAACCTAACCCTAATCCTAAAACATGAACCCTAAAACTAACCCTAAAATATAACCCTAAAGCCTAACCCTAAAACGTAACCCTGACCCTAACCCTAAATCCTAACCCTAAAAAATCATCCTAATCCTAAACCCTAACCCTAAACTCTAACCCTACAACCTAACCCTAATCCTAAAACATGAACCCTAAAACTAACCCTAAAATATAATCCTAAAGCCTAACCCTAAAACGTAACCCTGACCCTAACCCTAAATCCTAACCCTAAAAAATAATCCTAATCCTAAACCCTAACCCTAAACTCTAACCCTACAACCTAACCCTAATCCTAAAACATAACCATAAAACTAACCCTAAAATATAATCCTAAAGCCTAACCCTAAAACGTAACCCTAAACCTGAAAACCTAACCCTAAAAGTAACCCTAAAAGGAACCCTAAAACGTAACCCTAACCCTGGATCAAGTAGGTCCTTGGGGAGGGGAGGAGGGGGGCGGATCGGCGGGATCCCAAAGCCTAATCCTAAAACTAATCCTGAAACCCTAAACCTGATCCTAAAACCTAACCCTGAACCTGAAAACCTAAAAACCCTAAAAGTAACCCTAAACCTGACCCTAACCCTGGATCAAGTAGGTCCGGGGAGGGGATCCGCTGGGATCCTAAAGATCAACCCTACAACTAACCCTGAAACCCTAAACCGGATCCTAAAACATAACCCTGGACCTGAAAACCTAACCCTAAAAGTAACCCTAAAACGTAACCCTAACCCTGGATAAAGTAGGTCCTTGGGGGAGGGGATCTGCTGGGATCCTAAAGATCAACCCTGAAAGCGTAAGCCTGATCCTAAAACGTAACCCCGAACCTGAAAACCTAACCCTAAAAGTAACCCTAAAACGTAACCCTGACCCTGGATAAAGTAGGTCCTTGGGGAGGGGATCTGCTGGGATCCTAAAGATCAACCCTGAAAGCGTAACCCTGATCCTAAAACGTAACCCTGAACCGGAAAAACCTAACCCTAAAAGTAACCCTAAAACGTAACCCTAACCCTGGATAAAGTAGGTCCTTGGGGAGGGGATCTGCTGGGATCCTAAAGATCAACCCTGAAAGCGTAAGCCTGATCCTAAAACGTAACCCTGAACCGGAAAAACCTAACCCTAAAAGTAACCCTAAAACGTAACCCTAACCCTGGATAAAGTAGGTCCTTGGGGAGGGGATCTGCTGGGATCCTAAAGATCAACCCTGAAAGCGTAAGCCTGATCCTAAAACGTAACCCCGAACCTGAAAACCTAACCCTAAAAGTAACCCTAAAACGTAACCCTAACCCTGGATAAAGTAGGTCCTTGGGGAGGGGATCTGCTGGGATCCTAAAGATCAACCCTGAAAGCGTAACCCTGATCCTAAAACGTAACCCTGAACCGGAAAAACCTAACCCTAAAAGTAACCCTAAAACGTAACCCTAACCCTGGATAAAGTAGGTCCTTGGGGAGGGGATCTGCTGGGATCCTAAAGATCAACCCTGAAAGCGTAACCCTGATCCTAAAACGTAACCCTGAACCGGAAAAACCTAACCCTAAAAGTAACCCTAAAACGTAACCCTGACCCTGGATCAAGGAGGTCCGTGGGGAGGGGGGGAGGGGGCGGATCGACGGGATCCCAAAGCCTAATCCTAGAACTAATCCTAAAACCCGAAACCTGATCCTAAAATGTAACCCTGAACCAGAAAACCTAACCCTAAAATGTAACCCTAACCCTGACCCTAAACCTGGATCAAGTAGGTCCTTGGAGAGGGGGAGGACAGGGGCGGATCGACAGGATCCCAAAGCCTGATCCTAGAACTAATCCTAAAACCCTAAACCTGATCCTAAAACGTAACCCTGAACCTGAAAACCTAACCCTAAAATGTAACCCTAAAATGTAACCCTGAACCCTAAAACTAACCCTGGATCTAGTAGGTCCTTGGGGAGGGGGGAGGGGGCGGATCGACGGGATCCTAAAGATTAACCCTAAAACTAACCCTGAAACCCTAAACCTGATCCTAAAACGTAACCCTGAGCCTGAAAACCTAACCCTAAAAGTAACCCTAAAATGTAAGCCTAACCCTGGATCAACTAGGTCCTTGGGGAGGGGAGGAGGGGGGCGGATCGACGGGATCCCAAAGCCTAATCCTAAAACCCGAAACCTGATCCTAAAACCTAACCCTGAACCAGAAAACCTAACCCTAAAATGTAACCCTAACCCTGACCCTAAACCTGGATCAAGTAGGTCCTTTTTAGGGGAGGAGGGGGGCGGATCGACGGGATCCCAAAGCCTAACCCTAAAACTAACCCTGAAACCCTAAACCTGATCCTAAAACATCACCTTGACCCTAACACGTCACCATAAAACTAACCCTAAAACATAACCCTAATCCTAAAACATAATCCTAACCCTAAAACATAATCCTAAATCCTAACCCTAAACCCTAAAACATAATCCTAAATCCTAACCCTAAAACATAATCCTAAATCCTAACCCTAACCCTAAAACATAATCCTAAATCCTAACCCTAAACCCTAAAACATAATCCTAAATCCTAACCCTAAAACATAATCCTAAATCCTAACCCTAAACCCTAAAACATAATCCTAAATCCTAACCCTAACCCTAAACCCTAAAACATAATCCTAAATCCTAACCCTAAAACATAATCCTAAATCCTAACCCTAAACCCTAAAACATAATCCTAAATCCTAACCCTAACCCTAAACCCTAAAACATAATCCTAACCCTAAAACATAATCCTAAATCCTAACCCTAAACCCTAAAACATAATCCTAACCCTAAAACATAATCCTAAATCCTAACCCTAAACCCTAAAACATAATCCTAACCCTAAAACATAATCCTAAATCCTAACCCTAAACCCTAAAACATAATCCTAATCCTAAAACATAATCCTAAATCCTAACCCTAACCCTAAAACATAATCCTAAATCCTAACCCTAAACCCTAAAACATAATCCTAAATCCTAACCCTAAACCCTAAAATATAATCCTAAATCCTAACCCTAACCCTAAAATATAATCCTAAATCCTAACCCTAACCCTAAAACATAATCCTAAGCCTAAACACTAATCCTAAATCCTAACCCTAACCCTAAAATATAATCCTAAATCCTAACTCTAAACACTAATCCTGAAACATAACCCTAACCCTAAAACATAATCCTAAATCCTAACCCTAAACCCTAAAACATAATCCTAAATCCTAACCCTAACCCTAAAACATAATCCTAAATCCTAACCCTAAAACATAATCCTAATCCTAAAACATAATCCTAAATCCTAACCCTAACCCTAAACCCTAAAACATAATCCTAAATCCTAACCCTAAAATATAATCCTAAATCCTAACCCTAACCCTAAAACATAATCCTAAATCCTAACCCTAACCCTAAAACATAATCCTAAATCCTAACCCTAAAACATAATCCTAAATCCTAACCCTAAACCCTAAAACATAATCCTAAATCCTAACCCTAAAACATAATCCTAAATCCTAACCCTAACCCTAAAACATAATCCTAAATCCTAACCCTAAACCCTAAAACATAATCCTAAATCCTAATCCTAACCCTAAAACATAATCCTGAAACATAACCCTAACCCTAAAACATAATCCTAAATCCTAACCCTAAACCCTAAAACATAATCCTAAATCCTAACCCTAACCCTAAACCCTAAAACATAATCCTAACCCTAAAACATAATCCTAAATCCTAACCCTAAACCCTAAAACATAATCCTAACCCTAAAACATAATCCTAAATCCTAACCCTAAACCCTAAAACATAATCCTAATCCTAAAACATAATCCTAAATCCTAACCCTAACCCTAAAACATAATCCTAAATCCTAACCCTAAACCCTAAAACATAATCCTAAATCCTAACCCTAACCCTAAAACATAATCCTAAATCCTAACCCTAAACCCTAAAACATAATCCTAAATCCTAACCCTAAAACATAATCCTAAATCCTAACCCTAAACACTAATCCTAAATCCTAACCCTAACCCTAAAACATAATCCTAAATCCTAACCCTAAACCCTAAAATATAATCCTAAATCCTAACCCTAACCCTAAAACATAATCCTAAATCCTAACCCTAACCCTAAAACATAATCCTAAATCCTAACCCTAAAACATAATCCTAATCCTAAAACATAATCCTAAATCCTAACCCTAACCCTAAACCCTAAAACATAATCCTAAATCCTAACCCTAAAATATAATCCTAAATCCTAACCCTAACCCTAAAACATAATCCTAACCCTAAACCCTAAAACATAATCCTAAATCCTAACCCTAACCCTAAAACATAATCCTAAATCCTAACCCTAAACCCTAAAACATAATCCTAAATCCTAACCCTAACCCTAAAACATAATCCTAAATCCTAACCCTAAAACATAATCCTAATCCTAAAACATAATCCTAAATCCTAACCCTAACCCTAAACCCTAAAACATAATCCTAAATCCTAACCCTAAAATATAATCCTAAATCCTAACCCTAACCCTAAAATATAATCCTAAATCCTAACCCTAAACACTAATCCTAAATCCTAACCCTAACCCTAAAACATAATCCTAAATCCTAACCCTAAACCCTAAAACATAATCCTAAATCCTAACCCTAACCCTAAAACATAATCCTAAATCCTGACCCTAAAAAATTACCCTAAACTCTAACCCTAAAATATAACCCTAACCCTAAACCCTAAAACATAATCCTAAATCCTGACCCTAAAAAATTACCCTAAATTCTAACCCTAAAATATAATCCTAAATTCTAACCTTAAAACATAGTCGTAACCCTAAACCCTAAAATATAACCCTAATCCTAAACCCTAAAATATAACCCTAATCCTAAACCCTAAAATATAACCCTAATCCTAAACCCTAAAATATAACCCTAATCCTAAACCCTAAAATATAACCGTAACCCTAAACCCTAAAACATAACCCTAAATCCTGACCCTAAAAAATTACCCTAAACTCTAACCCTAAAATATAATCTTAAAACTTAACCCTCAAATATAACCCTAACCCTAAACCAGAATCCTAAACTCTAACCCTAAAACATAATCCTAAATTCTAACCCTAAAACATAATCCTAAATCCTGACCCTAAAACATAATCCTAAATCCTGACCCTAAAATATAATATTCAACCTTAACCCTCAAATAGATCCCTAATCCTAATCCTAAATCCTGACCCTAAAAAATGACCCTAAACTCTAACCCTAAAATATAATCCTAAACCTTAACCCTCAAATAGATCCCTAATCCTAATCCTAAATCCTGACCCTACAAAATGACCCTAAACTCTAACCCTAAATCCCTAATCCTAAACCTTAACCCTCAAATAGATCCCTAATCCCAATCCTAAATCCCGACCCTACAAAATGACCCTAAACTCTGACCCTAAAATATAATCCTCAACCTTAACCCTCAAATAGATCCCTAATCCTAATCCTAAATCCTGACCCTAAAAAATGACCCTAAACTCTAACCCTAACCCTCAAATAGATCCCTAATCCTAATCCTAAATCCTGACCCTAAAAAATGACCCTAAAACAGAATCTTCAACCTTAACCCTCAAATAGATCCCTAATCCTAATCCTAAATCCTGACCCTAAAAAATGACCCTAAACTCTAACCCTAAATCCCTAATCCTAAACCTTAACCCTCAAATAGATCCCTAATCCTAATCCTAAATCCCGACCCTACAAAATGACCCTAAACTCTGACCCTAAAATATAATCCTCAACCTTAACCCTCAAATAGATCCCTAATCCTAATCCTAAATCCTGACCCTAAAAAATGACCCTAAACTCTAACCCTAACCCTCAAATAGATCCCTAATCCTAATCCTAAATCCTGACCCTAAAAAATGACCCTAAAACAGAATCTTCAACCTTAACCCTCAAATAGATCCCTAATCCTAATCCTAAATCCTGACCCTACAAAATGACCCTAAACTCTAACCCTAAATCCCTAATCCTCAACCTTAACCCTCAAATAGATCCCTAATCCTAATCGTAAATCCTGACCCTACAAAATGACCCTAAACTCTAACCCTCAAATAGATCCCTAATCCTAATCCTAAATCATGACCCTACAAAATGACCCTAAATCCCGAATCCGAAACCCTAATCTTCTTCCAAATCTTATTCTTCGTCTCCTTTCAGTCTGGCTTGATCCCTTCAATCTTTCGATTAGTCTCATTATTATTAGCCTCGTTATTAATCTGATTATTATTATTAGTCTCGTTATTAATCTGATTATTATTATTATTATTATTATTATTATTATTATTATTATTTCCCCAGGGAGAAGAAGCTACTTGTCAGCTCGGAGGATTACGGACGGGATCTGACCGGCGTCCAGAACCTGAGGAAGAAACACAAGCGGCTGGAGGCCGAGTTGGCCGCCCACGAACCGGCCATCCAGGTGGGCAGAGCGGATCCCGGGATCCACTGGATCCCACAACGGGATCCCACAACGGGGTCACAAAGGGGACCCGCTCCTCCCTCGCTGGCAACCGGGTTCCTGGCAACCTTTCCCGGCGGGCGCCTGCCTTGCGGAATCTGGTCTGGGAAACGGGAGGGATCCACTTGGTCCCAGATCCCTTTCCGGTTTCCGGTCCTTGGGTTGGATCTGGGATCTCCCGGGGGGATCGGCCGGATCGGCGGGACGGTGAATGACGGCGTCTGAAATAGGCGGTTGATAATAATAATAATAATAATAATAATAATAATAATAATAATAATAATTTTCCAGGGCGTTCTGGACACCGGGAAGAAACTTTCGGACGACAACACCATTGGCAAAGAGGAGATCCAGCAACGACTGGCTCACTTTGTGGATCACTGGCAGGAGCTGAAGAGATTGGCCGCCGCCCGGTAAGCAAGGGATCCCGTTTCCTGGCGGGGATCTGAAGAGATACCCCGTAGAAGGGATCTCGAGGGAGGATAGGAGGAGGTAGGATTGTAGAAGGGATCTCATAGGAGGAGCTAGGATCGTAGAAGGGATCTCGAGCGAGGATAGGAGGAGCTAGGATCATAGAAGGGATCTCATAGGAGGAGCTAGGATCCTAGAAGGGATCTTGATGGAGGAGAGGAGGGTTGTAGAAGGGATCTCAGCAGAGAAGGATTGGGGATTGGATTGTAGAAGGGATCTCGACAGAGGATAGGAGGAGATAGGATCACAGAAGGGATCTCAACGGAGGATAGGATTGTAGAAGGGATCTCATAGGAGGAGCTAGGATCCTAGAAGGGATCTTGATGGAGGATAGGAGGAGATAGGATCATAGAAGGGATCTCATAGGAGGAGCTAGGATCGTAGAAGGGATCTAAAGGGAGGATCAGAGGGTTGTAGAAGGGATCTCGACAGAGAAGGTTTGGGGATTGGATTGTAGAAGGGATCTCAACGGACGATAGGATTGTAGAAGGGATCTCATAGGAGGAGCTAGGATCGTAGAAGGGATCTAAAGGGAGGATCGGAGGGTTGTAGAAGGGATCTCAGCAGAGAAGGATTGGGGATTGGATTGTAGAAGGGATCTCATAGGAGGAGCTAGGATCGTAGAAGGGATCTAAAGGGAGGAGATAGGATAGTAGAAGGGATCTCAACAGAGAAGGATTGGGGATTGGATTGTAGAAGGGATCTCGACAGAGGATAGGAGGAGATAGGATCATAGAAGGGATCTCAACGGAGGATAGGATTCTAGAAGGGATCTCATAGGAGGAGCTAGGATCGTAGAAGGGATCTAAAGGGAGGATAGGATTCTAGAAGGGATCTCATAGGAGGAGATAGGATTGTAGAAGGGATCTCATAGGAGGATAGGAGGATTGTAGAAGGGATCTTGATGGATAAGAGGATCATAGAAGGGATTTTGACGGACAATAGAAGGGGATAGGATAGTAAAAGGGATCTTGACGGAGGATAGGATTGCAGAAGGGATCTCATGGGAGGAGCTGGAATTGTAGAAGGGATCTTGACAGGTGGTAGGATTGCAGAAGGGATCTCATAGGAGGAGCTAGGATCGTAGAAGGGATCTCATAGGAGGAGATAGGATCATAGAAGGGATCTAAAGGGAGGAGATAGGATAGTAGAAGGGATCTCAACAGAAGGATAGAAGGTAGGATTGTAGAAGGGATCTCAATGGAGGATAGGATTCTAGAAGGGATCTCATAGGAGCTAGGATCGTAGAAGGGATCTAAAGGGAGGAGATAGGATATTAGAAGGGATCTCAACAGAGAAGGATTGGGGATTGGATTGTAGAAGGGATCTCGACAGAGGATAGGAGGAGATAGGATCATAGAAGGGATCTCAACGGAGGATAGGAGGAGATAGGATCATAGAAGGGATCTCATAGGAGGAGCTAGGATCATAGAAGGGATCTTGATGGAGGATAGGAGGGCTGTAGAAGGGATCTCAACAGAGAAGGATTGGGGATTGGATTGTAGAAGGGATCTTGAGGGAGGATAGGAGGAGGTAGGATCATAGAAGGGATCTCAACGGAGGATAGGATTGTAGGAGGGATCTCATAGGAGGAGCTAGGATCGTAGAAGGGATCTAAAGGGAGGAGATAGGATAGTAGAAGGGATCTCAACAGAAGGATAGAAGGTAGGATTGTAGAAGGGATCTCAATGGAGGATAGGATTCTAGAAGGGATCTCATAGGAGCTAGGATCGTAGAAGGGATCTAAAGGGAGGAGATAGGATATTAGAAGGGATCTCAACAGAGAAGGATTGGGGATTGGATTGTAGAAGGGATCTCGACAGAGGATAGGAGGAGATAGGATCATAGAAGGGATCTCAACGGAGGATAGGAGGAGATAGGATCATAGAAGGGATCTCATAGGAGGAGCTAGGATCATAGAAGGGATCTTGATGGAGGATAGGAGGGCTGTAGAAGGGATCTCAACAGAGAAGGATTGGGGATTGGATTGTAGAAGGGATCTTGAGGGAGGATAGGAGGAGGTAGGATCATAGAAGGGATCTCAACGGAGGATAGGATTGTAGGAGGGATCTCATAGGAGGAGCTAGGATCGTAGAAGGGATCTAAAGGGAGGAGATAGGATAGTAGAAGGGATCTCAACAGAAGGATAGAAGGTAGGATTGTAGAAGGGATCTCAATGGAGGATAGGATTCTAGAAGGGATCTCATAGGAGCTAGGATCGTAGAAGGGATCTAAAGGGAGGAGATAGGATATTAGAAGGGATCTCAACAGAGAAGGATTGGGGATTGGATTGTAGAAGGGATCTCGACAGAGGATAGGAGGAGATAGGATCATAGAAGGGATCTCAACGGAGGATAGGAGGAGATAGGATCATAGAAGGGATCTCATAGGAGGAGCTAGGATCATAGAAGGGATCTTGATGGAGGATAGGAGGGCTGTAGAAGGGATCTCAACAGAGAAGGATTGGGGATTGGATTGTAGAAGGGATCTTGAGGGAGGATAGGAGGAGGTAGGATCATAGAAGGGATCTCAACGGAGGATAGGATTGTAGGAGGGATCTCATAGGAGGAGCTAGGATCGTAGAAGGGATCTAAAGGGAGGAGATAGGATAGTAGAAGGGATCTCAAAAGAGAAGGATTGGGGATTGGATTGTAGAAGGGATCTCGACAGAGGATAGGAGGAGATAGGATCATAGAAGGGATCTCAACGGAGGATAGGAGGAGATAGGATCATAGAAGGGATCTCAATGGAGGATAGGATTCTAGAAGGGATCTCATAGGAGGAGATAGGATCGTAGAAGGGATCTCAATGGAGGAGAGGAGGATTGAAGAAGGGATCTTGATGGATAAGAGATAGGATCATAGAAGGGATTTTGACGGACGATAGAAGGGGATAGGATAGTAAAAGGGATCTCGACGGAGGATAGGATTGCAGAAGGGATCTCATGGGAGGAGCTGGCATTGTAAAAGGGATCTTGACAGATGGTAGGATTGCAGAAGGGATCTCATAGGAGGAGATAGGATTGTAGAAGGGATTTCAAGGAAGGATAGGATTTTGGAAGGGATCTCATGGGAGAATATAGGATCGTAGAGGGGATCTTGACAGAGAAGGATAGAATCCGATAGGATCGCAGAAGGGATCTTGACGAAGAGGGTAGGATCATAGAAGGGATCTTGACGGAGGATAGAAGAAGATAGGACCTTATAAGAGATCCTTAGGATCATAGAAGAGATCTCGACGGAGGGTAGAAGGAGATAGGATCATAGAATCATAGATAGGATCATAGAATCTTGGGGATCTTGACGGAGAGAGAGAGAAGGAGATAGTAGATGGGATCTCGACGGAGGATAGAAGGTGATTGGATCGTGGAAGGGATCTCAATGGAGGATAGGAGGATCATAGAAGGGATCTCGACGGATGATAGAAGGATTGTAGAAGGGATCTTGATGGAGAAGGATAGAAGGAGATGGGATCGTAGAAGGGATCTTAACGGAGGATAGCAGGATAGGATCGTAGAAGGGATCTCGACGGAGGAACGCAGGAGATAGGATCCTAGAAGGGATCTCGACGGAGGAGAGGAGCATTGTGGAAGGGATCTTGACAGAGAAGAAGAGGAGATCGGATCGTAGAAGGAATCTCCACGGGGAGAAGGGAAGGGGGTGGAATCCGCAAAGGGATCTCTGCGCCCAAGGATGGAAGCTCTGATCCGGATTTGAAGCGGATCCCATTTTTGATCCCTCTCAGAGGCCAGCGGCTGGAGGAATCCCTTGAATACCAGCAGTTTGTGGCCAATGTGGAGGAAGAGGAAGCCTGGATCAACGAGAAGATGACCTTGGTGGCCAGTGAGGATTACGGCGACACCCTGGCGGCCATCCAGGTGAGTGGATCCCGGCGGATCCCCATGACTGACAGGATCGGTGGATCCCGATGGCCGACGGATCGGTGGATTCTATGAGAAGTGGGGTCGGTGGGTCCTGTGACCGGTGGGATTGGGTTTATCCTGAGGACCGGCGGATCCTATGACTGGTGGGGTTGGGGTGGATCCTGATGCCCGACGGATCGTGGATCCTACGACTGGTGGGATGGGAGGATCCTGAGGACTGGCGGATCGGCGGATCCTGTGGCTGGTGGGATTGGTGGATCCCGATGGCTAATAGGGTCGGGGGGATCCTATGACCGGTGGGATTGGGTGGACCCTGATGACTGGCTGGTCGCTGGATCCTATGACCGGTGGGATTGGGTGGATCCTGATGACCGACATACTGGTGGCTCCTATGACCGGTGGGATCGGGTGGACCCAATGACCAGCAGACCGCTGGACCCTATGACCCTATGACCGGTGGGATAGATGGATCCCGA